>NC_058085.1:39266426-39376426 GCF_014858855.1 Bufo gargarizans | reverse complement strand
GGGGCTGTAACGGCGGGCCGGAGCCGGCAACGGCGCACCGCCGCGGAGGAAATGCACCCTGCGGGGGCCATTCTGGCCGCATCCCCCCTGACCGCAGACCGGCGGGCCCCCGCGAGGGGGGCCACCTGACGGGCGGGGAAGTCCGCAAAGACCCGGGCTTTTCGACCGCTTGAATTCTCCGGGCGGACCGCACGGACCCCACCCGTTTACCTCTTAACGGTTTCACGCCCTCTTGAACTCTCTCTTCAAAGTTCTTTTCAACTTTCCCTTACGGTACTTGTCCGCTATTGGTCTTGCGACGGTATTTAGCCTTAGATGGAGTTTACCACCCGCTTTGGGCTGCATTCCCAAACAATCTGACTTCGGGGAGACCGGGTCCTGTCGCGCCGGGGGCCGCTACTGGCCCAACACCGTACGCGGGCTGGGCTTCGATCAGAAGGACTGCGAATCTGGAGACATATCTGCGCTGTTTTGTGGCGGTAAATCAAGAGGATTGGTATTCTTTTTTGTCACTTGCTGAGTTTGCTTTAAATAACCGTCCCCAGGAGTCCTCTGATAAGTCACCATTTTTTGGTGCATATGGGTTTCATCCGCAGTTTGGGACATTCTCTGGAGAGGAGTCTTCTGGTTTACCTCGTCTTTGTCATTTATTTGGCAAAAGATTCAGGGTAATCTGAAGAGGATGAGTGAGAGATATAAGCGTATGGCGGAAAGAGACGTGTGCCTGGTCCGAACCTGAATGTGGGTGATCTGGTGGGGTTGTCTACAAAGAATATCAAACTGAAGGTTCCCTCCTGGAAGTTGGGTCCTAAGTTTATTGGGCCTTACAAGATCTTGTCCATCATCAATCCCGTTGCCTTCCGTCTTGATCTTCCTCAGACTTGGAAGATCCATAATGTTTTTCACAAGTCCCTATTAAAACCTTATGTCCAACCCACTGTACCTTCCTCTTTGCCTCCTCCTCCGATTATTGTTGATGGTAATCTTGAATTTCAGGTATCTAGGATTGTGGATTCTCGCATTATCCACGGTTCTCTTCCGTACCTCATTCATTGGGAGGGTTATGGTCCAGAGGAGAGGATGTGGGTCCTAGTGGCGGACATTAAGGCTACTCGTCTCATCAGGGCTTTCCATAGGTCTCATCCTGAGAAGGTGGGCTCTAAGTGTCCGGAGTCCACCCGTAGAGGGAGGGGTACTGTCACCGCCAGTTCTGTGAGAAGCCCTGGCAGACGTTCTTCTCTACCTCTTGTATGATGTTCTTTATTTTGGTTTCACTTTCTTATCTCCTTTCCATCTGCCAGGTGTCACTTATTTAGAGATAATCGTCTTCCTTTATATTCCCTCACATACTGCCTCACTTTGCGGTTTATACTACTTCCTGGATGAAGTGTTCACTGCTGGAGGCTGCGTCTGCTGTTTGCTCAGATAAGTCCTTTACTTTATTGTGTTTGCTTGCTGGCTTGATTCTAGGTGACCCTGACTCCCTCCGTATTAAGTGCAGGGAGCCAGTGGTCGTGTCCCCTCACTATTATAGGGTTTTCAGGTGTCACACAGGCTTAGGTACGTGGGCATGCAATCGTCTACCATCGAGACCCTTGTAAGTGCATAGCAGTCAAGGAGAGCTCCTAGGGTATTACAGTGCTCACCTATAAGCTCCTTAGTTTGGGATCAAGCCAGTCGCTCGTTTATTTATTAGTTCCAGCTATCTGCAAATCTCATCCATGACAGCATTCCCTCAGGTCCAATCCTCACAAATCCAATGACAGTGGGGGTCCTGACATTTTGAAGCACGCATGCTGCTGATTTCTCTCAAGTGCCAGCACCTATGCAGCCAACTTGACCCTGCTAACTCGGCTCTGTGTGTTCAGCTATGGTCAGCCCTTAGAAATCTGTAGGTATTGCTTAGGTTACAGATAAGAGATTCAGAGGGATGGGGAGCAAGGCCACTGGATGGGTATGGTTACCCTTTAATGATTATGAGCGTTCCCTAGGGTCAAATCCTCACAAATCCAATGACAGTGGGGGTCCTGACATTTTGAAGCACTCATGTTGCAGATTTTTCTCCAGTGCCAGCACCTGTGCAGCCGACTTGACCCTGCTAACTCGGCTCTGTGTTTCCAGCTAGTGATGAGCGGCAGGTGTCATATTCGAATTCGCGATATTTCGCGAATATTTTTTAGAATATTCGTCGAATATTCGAAAATTCACGATTTTTTTTATTTTTTTTAAACTTGCAAAAATCGGCAAGGTAATGATTGTGCAATATGCGAATTTTCGGATTTGAATTTTTGTTGCGAATTTTTCAACACAACTATTAGAAAAAGAAGATTATAGCACTATTAGCTAAAATGCTCGATATATTCGATTTTTTTTAATATTCGCTGTATTGCTATAACTTATTTTATTAGAATATTCAGAATATTCTAAAACAAGAAAATATAGCAATATAGCGAATATTCGAAAAAATGAATATAGAGCAATTTAGCTAATATAGTGCTATAATCTTTTTTTTTTATAGTTGTAATTTTTTTCCAATCTGAACTTCAGATGAGAAAAAAATTACAGCTATTAGAGAAAGAAGATTATAGCACTATATTAGCTAAATTGCTCTATATTCATTTTTTTCGAATATTCGCTATATTGCTATATATTCTTGTTTTAGAATATTACAAATATTCGAAAAAACGAAGTTATAGCAATATAGCGAATATTCGGGGAAAAAAAGCTAATTTTTGAATATTCGATGAATATTCTAAAAAATATTCGCGAAATATCGCAAATTCGAATATGACCCCTGCCGCTCATCACTAATCACACTAGTTTAAAACCACGTTGTTCAAAAAAAATTAGGATTGTTAGGTGATTTATGCCCTTTATGGATTAAAATCCAACTCTGCGTCAACTATGTAATTTTCCATGGGAGTTTTGCCATGGATCCCCCTCTGGCATGCCACAGTCCAGGTGTTGGTTCCCTTAAAACAACTTTCCTATCACTACTGTGGCTAGAAAGAGTCCCAGTGGGTTTTAAAATTTGCCTGCCTATTGAAGTCAATGGCGGTTCGCCCGTTCGCGAACACTTGCAAAAATTAGCGTTCGCCGTTCGCGAACGGAAAATTTTATGTTCGCGACATCTCTATTCTCAACCTGAGCACAACCTGCATGACCAGGCATTTAAGTCCAAAGCACGAGCTGCAGTGGAGTAGACACCTCAAAAACCAAGAAAGGTCTCTGGCTCCTCCTGCTTCCTCCTCTGCTGCATTGTGGCCTCTTCATCCACCTCTGGAGTGACAGTGCCACCCCGCAAACAGAGGATCTGCCAGCAACACCAACACCTGGGTCACCAAGCATCTCCACAATGTCACACGCAAGCGTTCAGCTCCCCATATCCCAAATGCTGGAGAGTAAGAGGTAGTACCCCCCTACCCACCCGCGATCCCTAGCCCTGAATGCCAGCATTTCTAAATTACTGGCATTTGAAATGCTGTCATTCCGTCTGGTGGAGACGGATAGTTTTAAAGGCCTTATGGCGGTGGCTGTCCCACAGTACGTCGTGCCCAGCCGCCAGTACTTTTCCAGGCGAGCCATCCCTTCCCTGCACAACCAAGTAGTGGACAAAATCAGGTGTGCACTGCGCAACACCATCTGTGGCAAGGTGCACCTCACTACGGATACGTGGACCAGCAAGCACGGTCAGGGACGCTATATCTCCATAACAGCACACTGGGTAAATGCAGTGGCGGCTGGGCCTGAGGCGGATAGCAGTTTGGCACATGTCCTTCCACCACCAAGGATTGCAGGGCGCTTCAGTTTGCCTTCTGTTGCTTCCTCATCCTCTACCAGCTCCTCATCCGGTCAGCGTAACACCTTCACCACCAACTTCAGCATAGCCAGGGGTAAACGACAGCAGGCAGTTTTAAAACGTATCCACACACCGTGCAGGAGCTGTGGACGGGCCTTGAACAACAGATCAATGAGTGGTTGGTGCCAGTGAGCCTCAAGCCCGGCCTGGTGGTGTGCGATAATGGGCGAAATCTCGTAGCAGCTCTGGAACTAGCCGGTTTGACGCACATCCCTTGCCTGGCGCATGTGCTGAATTTGGTGGTGCAGAGATTCCTTAAAAATTACCCCGATATGTCAGAGCTGCTGCATAAAATGCAGTCCGTCTGTGCGCGCTTTTGGTGTTCTCACCCTACTGCAGCTCGCCTGTCAGTGCTGTAGCGTAACTTCGTCCTTCCCGCTCACCGCCTTATATGCGACGTGCCCACAAGGTGGAACTCCAGCTTGCACATGCTGGCCAGACTGTGCGAGCAGCAGCAGGCGATAGTGGAGTTTCAGCTGCAGCACGCACGGGTGAGTCGCTCGGCGGAACAGCACAACCTCACCACCAATGACTGGGCCTCCATGCAAGACCTGTGTTCCTTGTTGCGCTGTTTCGAGTACTCCACCAACATGGCCAGTGCCGATAAAGCCGTTCTAAGGGTAACTATCCCACTTCTATGCCTCCTTGAAAAAAACGCTCCTGGCGATGATGGAAGAGGATGTCACAGGAGGAGGAAGAGGGATCATTTTGTAGGGTTTCCGGCCAATCATTCCCATGTGGCTCTGAGGGTGGGTCCCTGCACCCACAAACGCCAGGTACACTATTGTCCAGCCAGGGAACAGTTCTGGAGGATGATGAGGAGGAGGAGATGGAGGAGGAGAAGCCATGTTCACAGCAGGGTGGCACCCAGACCAGCTCATGGCCATCACTGGTGTGTGGCTGGGGGGATACAGAGGACACAGACCATACACCTCCCACAGAGGACAGCTTTTCGTTGCCTCTGGGCAGCCGGGCACACATGAGCGATTACATGCTGCAGTGTCTCCACAACGACCGTCGAGTTGCCCACATTCTAACTTGTGCTGATTACTGGGTGGCCACGCTGCTGGATCCCCGTTACAAGGACAACGTACCGTCTTTAATTCCGCAACTGCAGCGTAATTGTAAGATGCGCGAGTACAAGCGCGCGCTGGTAGACGCGCTTTTGGTGGCATTCCCACCTGACAGCGGGGCCACAGTGGAAGCACAAGGCGAAGGCATAGGAAGAGGTCGCCAATGCAGCTGGGGCACTGCCAGCACCTCAGAAGGCAGGGTTAGCATGGCCGAAATGTGGAAAAGCTTTGTCAGCACACCACAACAACCAGCTGATATGGAACGTCTTAGCAGGAGGCAGCATTTCATCAACATGGTGGAGCAGTATGTGTGCACACGCCTACACGTACTGACTGACGGGTCTGCCCCCTTCAACTTCTGGGTCTCCAAATTGGGCACATGGCCTGAGGTTTGCCCTTTACGCCTTGGAGGTGCTGGCCTGCTCTGCAGCCAGTGTATTGTCTGAACGTGTGTTTAGCACGGCAGGGGGCATCCTCAGACAAGCGCAGCCACCTGTCCACAGCCAATGTGGACAAGCGCACGTTCATTAAAATGACCCAGGCATGGATCCCATAGGACTTGTCCGTACCTTGTCCAGAATAGACATGTATACCGGCCTTACCCAGCCATTGTTATACTGCAGCGCAATTGCTCATTCTTGTATTTTGGATATTTCACACTGTTTTGGAGTGTACCCTAATTAAAAAAATAAATAAATTTAAAACCAAAAACCAGTGTTGGCTACCTCGTCCTCCTCCACCTACACCGCAATGTCCACCGCATCCTTAAACTCCTACTCCATATGGACCTCCACCTCATAAATATATATATTTTTTTTTTTTGTACGTATTTTATTTTATGTCATTTCACTACTTTGTCTGTTACATTTTCTGGTGATATTCACCCATTTTTGGGTGTGATGTACCCCTGCTATACCTAGTAGACAGGTTAAAATTTTTTATAAATTGGTCTGTTATATTTTGGCCGAAATTCACCAATTTTTGGGTGTGATGTACAACTGCTATTCCTATTAGACTGCTAAAAAAAATAATGGTTTTTCAGTTACATTTTTGGCTGAAATTCACCAATTTTAGGGTGTAATGTACCACTGCTATACCTAGTAGACAAGTTTAAAAAAATATATAAATAGTCTGTTACATTTTCAGTTGAAATTCACAAATTTTTGGGTGT
Organism: Bufo gargarizans; assembly: GCF_014858855.1. NCBI lineage: Eukaryota > Metazoa > Chordata > Amphibia > Anura > Bufonidae > Bufo > Bufo gargarizans. Next base: position 39,370,323 of record NC_058085.1, on the reverse strand, counting down.
AATATACCGCTCCTCTACCTAGTTGACAGCTTAATAATTTAAGTTTCAATAATTTTTCTTTTACATTTTCGGGTGACAAACACATTTTTGTCTGTCATAGACCCCTGCTCTACCAAGTAGACAGGTTAATACATTTCTGTAATTTTTCTGTTACATTATTGGGTTGACATTTTACAATTTTGAAGGTGAATAAACCCCTGCTCTGCATAGGTGACAGGGAATAAAATTTCAGAAATTCTTCTTTAATTGATGCGCGCCACCTTTCATTCAATGCTTAAACTTTAACAAGTTGTCCCACATTTGCACTTCAATAATTTGTCCCACATTTGCGCTTTACTAATTTTTCCTACATTTGCGCTTCAATAATTTTTACCACATTTGCGCTTTAATAATTTGTCCCACATTTGCGACTAAATAATTTGTTCAAAATTTGCACCTATATAATTTGCTCAAAATTTGCGCTTTAACAGCTTTTCCCACATTTTCACTCAATCAAATTATTTTTTTATCCATTTATCTCCCTTGGATTTGGTCTCTCTTTCTCGCGCTCCCTCTCCGGCGTGGAACCCTGATTCACCGATAACCGTGATCAACATGGTAAGCTCAGAAAAGAACATCGAAAGTTGATAGAGAAGATATCCAAATGGATGGTGGACGTCACAGGGACGTGCGATCAGGCAGAAGTTATCTAGAGTCAACAAAGCGGCAGCAGGGCCTCTCCTGGCTAACGTTTCCAAATTCTAAATACCCCAGTGACATTCCCTATGATTTTTCATTAATCATTCCAATAACAGGGCATCTTAAGAGTCCTGTATTGTTATTTATCGTCACTACCTCCCCGAGTCGGGAGTGGGTAATTGCCGCGCGCCCGCTCCTTAACTTGGAAGCTTATGCTTCAATACTTTGTTCCACATTGCCGCTCGATTACATTTAATTTCATCCATTGACCTCCCTTGCATGTGGTATCTATTTCTCAGGCTCCCTCTCCAGCCTGGAACCCTGACTGGCCGATAACCGTGATCACAATGGTAGGCGCATAAAAGAACATCGAAAGTTGATAGAGCAGATATCAAATTGGATTGTGAACATCACGGGGACATGCAACATGGTGGAGCAGTATGTGTGCACACGCCTACACGTACTGACTGACAGGGGTCAGCCCCTGCAACTTCTGGGTCTCCAAATTGGGCACATGGCCTGAGTTTGCCCTTTACCCCTTGGAGGTGCTCGCCTGCCCTGCAGCCAGTGTATTGTCTGAACGTGTGTTTAGCACAACTGGAGGGGGTCATCCCGGGTTATATTTCCCAATGTTTTGGGGTGTACCCTAATTGAAAAAAATAAAAAATAAATTAAAACCAAAAAGCAGTGTAGGCTACCTCCTCCTCCTCCGCCGCTGCTTCTAAATCCACCGCCACATCCACCGCCTCCTCAACCTCCCACTCCATATGGACCTCGTCCTCCTAGATCAAGATTTTTATTTTTTATTTTTACATATTTTATGTTATTTAAAGTCATTTCCCTATCCACATTTGTTTGCAGAGCACTTGCCATGCTCTTAATCACATTTTGATGACATTTGCAGCCCTCTAGCCCTTTCCATGACATTTTTACAGCCATTTTATGTCACCACCAGACATCTGAGAAGCTCTGACAGACGTTCTTCAGAACCTCCTCCTTGAGGTTCCTTTGTTTTGCTTTCATTTTCTCATCTCGTTAGCCTCTCTCAGCTGTCATGTAGTTGCACTGATTGCATCCCTTTAAATCCTTTCCCATAGTGCATCCCTTTGCGGTTTATATTCCTTCCTGGAGTGTGTGCATGCTGTTCCTACTTCTGAGTCTTCTACAAGATAAGTTTTGTTCATTCATTTGTGTTTTTCTGTTTGCTGGATCCCAGGTGACCCTGACTCCCTCCGTATCTAGTGTAGGGAGCCGGTGGTCGTGTCCCCTCACTATTATAGGGTGTTCAGGTGTTATGCAGTCGAGGTACGAGGATATGCGATCATCTACCATTGGGATTTTCGCATAGGCTGAGCAGTAAGGGAGAGAGCCAGGTCTGATGCAGGGCTCTCCCTTTTTGTTCCTTAGTTTTGGATCCAGTCAGTCGTATATTCATTTTGTGTTTTCTAGTTTCCTGCACACTTTCCGTGACATTTTAGTGCTTAAAAGTTCAGGTCCCCTTTTACTTCAATGGGGTTCGGGGTCAAGTTCGAATCCTGAACTCTTTTTTGTGAAGTTTGGCCAAACCCGTCGAACCCGAACATCTAGGTGTCCGCTCAACTCTAATCTTTATACATTATACACGGTAACCCTAACCCAAATACAGCTAAAGCTGGCAAACAATTACTCATCGCTTTTGCAACCTTCGGTCTTCCATGAAACGGTCTCTCCATATTGGGCCTTCGTACTTTATCTATGATATGTTGGTCGACAGAAACAAAAAAACAAATGTCTATAGACTCATTTTCCAACATTATCTTTTTATTCTCATCATCTAAATAAGATCTAAGGGGGCGGAGCCTAGCAGCAGAGCCGGATGCAGGCGTTTTAGAGAGCTCTGCTGCAATCCGGGTTCATCCGAGCCATAAACAGCGTCTATTTTACTCAAAAATGGGGAAAACCGTGAGAGAAAAGTCCAAAGAGACTCCAGGGAAGTCGAAACAAGCCCTGAGCCAAGGGGATTTGGACAAATTTATAAAAAAAATCCTGTGTCAGTTATGAGCCCAAGATGGCCGCCGCTCGACAAGCTTCTATCCCGGCGGGAACAGATGGAGACTCAGAAGCAGAGGATGATAGTGAGAGAGAAGATTTCACTTCACAAGCAGACTTGCCCTTATCCAGAAGCTTTATGAAGTCCTTGCTAGCGGAAGCGCTGGAGCCCATACGCAGCGACCTAGCAGATATTAAAAGGGACATGCATTAGCTAAATGTCCGGATGGACGATCTGGAAACATCGCAAACAGGCCACACTGGACTTCCATGGCCGAGTTGCAGGCAATCTGGATAACGCTCAAGCGCATGTAAATTATCTCTACTCACTGGTGGAAGACCAGGATAATAGAGAGCGGCGCAATAACATCCGCATGAAAGGGATCCCAGAATCCATTACCGCTGAATCGCTGGAGCAAGAGGTACAGCGTTTTATTCATGTGTCTTCTCCCTGATCTGCCGGCTGAAAGATTCGAAATGGACAGGGTACATAGAGCGCTTAGGCCGCTACCTAAACCGCAAGAACCCCCAAGGGACGTCATATGCCGCCTTGCGAATTTCCGAATTAAGGAGCAGCTTATGATCACAGCACGGGCGAATCGGTCAGCAGAGATTGAAGGATCATCTGTGGCCCTGTTTCAGGACTTATCTCAGATGACACTTGGAAAGCGGAGGCAGCTAAAACCTCTCCTAGAGGTCCTGAATCAAAAGAAAATATCTTACAGGTGGCTGCATCCCTTTGGGCTTCTGATCAACACGCCCAACAGAAAGCAAATGATTAGATCGCATGCGGACCTACCTAGGGTCTGTGAAGTTCTTGGCACCCCTAAGTTGGACATTCCAGATTGGTGCACCGCTCAGAATATCGCATCTTTACCATCTATACCAGGGATCAGCAACCTTCGGCACTCCAGTTGTTGTGAAACTACAGTTCCCAGCATGCTCTATTCATTTCTATGAGAGTTCTTAGAAGAGCAGAGCAAGTATGCATGCTGGGAGTTGTAGTTTCACCACAGCTGGAGTGCCGAAGGTTGCCTACCCCTGATCTATACCATCGTATGACTCGTGGCAAACGAACTCTCCTAGGAGATATAAGAACAAGCGGCATCAAAATACTGCTGTGGCCAGATCCGAGTTGATAGCTGCTGAAGTGCCAGACCACTGAAGATCGCAAGATGGGTCGAGTATTTAGTGCCTTGTTTCTAATTGGGGGACTGTCGAGTTTTCTTCTATGCATGTCCATCTTTCCTACATGTTGGCATTGTTAGATTTCATATATTAGTCTCCAGCTATGCCAGGAAGGGTTAAGTTTTCCAACTATGCTGAATTTCCCTTGCAGTATCCTTCCCTAGTAGTATGGCGACATCTAGTGGATGTTATGTGTTACTACTTTTTGTGAATCCCAGGCTCATTCTGGGTTAACCCATATCAGCTGGCTCGGGAGGTTACCCGGCCCCTAGGAGTAGCTCCCCTCCCCGAGTTAAAGAGTTAGTTACTCTTATTAGTGTTTACCAAGTATATTACTAATGATTTTCATACATGATGTGCTCACTTATTTGGATCCATTGAAGTGGATCAATTGTTATGTTTCCCCTCCCCCTCTTTCCTTGTCTTTCCTTCCCCCTTTCCCTTCCAATTTATACATCTTGAGATGCATGATGGACGTTAGGGTATATGGTTCTATGCACTCTGATTATGGCTAGTTTACGTATCTGCTCGTACAATGTGAAAGGTCTCAATGCTCCTCAAAAACTGAGTCAAATATGTAATTTTTTACATAAAAGCAAAGTTCAAGTTGCATGTTTGCAGGAAACACATTTTCAAGCAAATCACGTCCCTAGACTATCGCATATGCTGTACAATCAGTGGTTTCACAGCACTTCGCCGGGTGCTGCAACTAGGGGTGTGAGCATAGCGTTCCATAAAAATACACCGTTTGTCCATACTTCCACGCTGACAGACACGGAAGGAAGGTATATTTATATTATAGGAACGATAGGCCCACAAATGTACACCTTTGGCAATGTCTACGCCCCAAATGTATCTCGGGTCCCGTGGCTTATAGCAGCTTTGGTCACTTTGGACAGCTTTGAAGAGGGCATTGTTGTCCTAAATGGAGATTTTAATCTCACATTAATACCCAGACTGGACTCCACGGGGTCATCTGCTCTTTCCAATACTGCCCTTCAGAGAATTAATGCTGCATTAACACAGGCTGGTTATGTAGATATATGGCGAAGTCTGCATCCAAAAGACAAAGACTACTCTTTCTACTCAGCGCCCCACAAATCTTATCGGAGGTTAGATTATATATTTATTAAGGTGCAATTTCTCCAATTCTGTATGGCCTCGAATATTGGATCTATTCTTTTATCTGACCATGCACCGGTGTTCCTGTCTTTGGTGATACCTAACATGCCGAGGTCAGAATTCCGATGGCGGCTCAATGAAACGTTACTTAATGGCTCCAACATTCCGAAGCTATTTCGGCTTTTACAGGAATATTTCCAGTTAAATGACATAGGTGACCTGTCGTCTATGACTTTATGGGAGGCTCATAAGCCGGTCATGAGAGGTCATTCGATCGCTCTAGGCGCTTTCACAAAAAAGCAAAAACAAAAGAGAATTGAAGACTTAAGTATGAAAATTGAAGAGCTAGAGAAGCGGCATAGGCAGGCCCAACAAGATAGTGTACTGACAAAGTTGGAGAATCTCCGCTCGGAAATGAAAAATTTGCCAACACAGCAAAACTTTTCCTTTCTACGAAATATAAGTTCTATGCCCCTGGAAATAAAGCTACCAAAGTGCTCCTGTCCCAGATTAAGAAAAGGAAAATGTCCTCATATATATCTAATATTAAGACACCTAATTCTAATGTGGTACGCAAAACTAACCTTATTGCTCAACAGTTCTGTGATTTTTATAGCCAACTGTACAATCTCAGAGGTACCTTATCCCCTTCTAGAGAGGATTACTTAAAATTAGCTGCTAAGCGCTGGTTAGACAACCTTGACTTACCGGTCTTAAGCAAAGAACAATCACTATCTTTAAGCGCCCCTTTCTCATTAACTGAACTACAGAATGCACTAAAAGAATCCCCATTACATAAAAGTCCAGGGCCAGACGGCTTTCCAATCTCCTATTATTCCGCTTTCAAAGAAATTTTACTCCCTTTTTTTCTGAAAACGTGTAATGAGGGAGGGAGGAGCTTTCAACAGTGACATGCTGCAAGCACAAATTTCCATCATCCCCAAACCGAAAAAGGACCATTCACTGTGTGCAAATTAGAGGCCTATATCACTATTGAATAATGACCTTAAGCTTTACGCAAAAATGTTAGCAAACAGGCTAAAGAAATTCTTGCCAGATCTAATCTCCCCCGAACAAGTAGGGTTTGTGCCGGGCAGGGAGGGTAAAAACAACATTATTAGAGTGATACACCTTATGCAATTAGCAAAACTTACTTTTACACCTCTGGTTTTGCTTAGTATGGACGCCGAGAAGGCGTTTGACAGAGTGGATTGGCAATTCATGTCCCTGTCATTCGCCAGGTTTGGTATTCCTTAATCATTCATTGATGGTGTTATGGCGATGTATAGACATCCAACAGCAAAGGTCCTGGTGAACGACACTCTCTCCTCTGCCTTCAAAATAACGAATGGTACTCGGCAAGGTTGCCCCTTGTCTCCTCTATTGTTCATGCTGACAATAGAAACCTTGCTACAGGCTTTCCGGCAGAACACAGAAATACGTAGGTTGACCGTAAGGAAGACAGTTCACTCAACAGCCGCATTCGCGGATGACGTCCTACTTATAATCACAAATCCAAAAGATGCGTTCCCAGTGATTATGTCTGTCCTGGGTCAATTTCATGAAGTTTCCAACTTCTCTGTTAACTTTTCGAAGTCAACAGTTTTAAACGTATCCTTGCCAGCAAGTGAACAGTCTATTCTGCAACCCACCACATCTGTCACGGAAGGTGTACAGAAAACTAGAAGACACAAAATGAAGATCCGACTGACTGGATACAAAACTAAGGAACCAAAGGGAGAGCCCTGCAACAGACCTGGCTCTCTCCCTAACTGCTCAGCCTATGCAAAAATCTCAATGGTAGATGATCGCATATCCTCATTCCTCGACTGTATAACACCTGAACACCCTATAATAGTGAGGGGACACGACCACCGGCTCCCTACACTTGATACGGAGGGAGTCAGGGTCACCTGGGATCCAGCAAACAGGAAAACCCAAATGAATGAACAAAACTTATCTGTAGAAGACTCAGTAGTAGCATCCAGCATGCACACACTCCAGGAAGTTGTATAAACCGCAAAGTGATGCAGTATGGGAAGGGATTTAAAGGGATGCAATCAGTGCAACTACATGACAGCTGAGAGAGGCTAACGAGATGAGAAAACAAAAGCAAAACAAAAGGAACCTCAAGGAGGAGGTTCTGAAGAACGTCTGTCAGAGCTTCTCAGATGTTTGGTGGGGACAACGTCCTTCCAATGGACGTCAAAGGCGATAACTTTTCTAGGAATAGAACTTACCCCTGAGTTTAACCGATTGTATAGTGAAAATTTTCTACCTATTCCTCAACAACTAGAAGAATTAATTAGTAGCTGGGATATCCCATTTGTCTCTTGGTTCGGCCGCAAATCCCTGATAAAAAAAATACTCTTTCGAAAAGTGCTTTATTATATGCAAGCCCTACCGATCCCTATCCCCCTAGCTTTCTTTAAAAAAGTCCAGAAGATTTTTCTTAAGTTTTTATGGGGAGGAAAGAAAGCAAGAATGCCCTCGGCTTATGTAATCCGGCACCCCACGAGAGGGGGTATGGGAGTACCGGATGTTCATACTTATCATAAAGCTATTCTTTGTACTAGAAGTCTAGATTGGCTTCGTCCTACTCCGGGTCGACTAGACATTAGAGTGGAGGAGGAGATGTCGAACCTCCCGTTACGATCCTTACTCTTCCTAGATCTGATGAAGGTTAACAAAATATTGAAAACACATAGCTCGATTACTAAACACACAATAGCACGATGGTGTAATCTGAATATGTTGCAGAAACTGATGCCTAACTATGCTTTACTTATGCAAGTAAGGGACGTTATGTGTCAGTCCAGTTTATGTTTTTGGAATACGGTTAAGGAAGGGGATAAGAATAATACGACGCCGATATTGTCCTTGTGCCCAGATGCTGATTTACCATCATTGTCAGAATTGAAGTCACATCCTGCCTTGAAACACTGTACTATGTTCCAAATAGCACACTGTTATCACGTGTTCAAACAACTGACTAGAGCTCCAATATGGGTCACGGATCACACAAAATTTGAGAAAATGGCCTTGCAAAAGCTGGAACCTAAAAAGAAGATTTCCCAGTTATATACTTCAATTAATTCCTTCAATAATACAAATATATGCAGATTCATTGATAAATGGGAGGAGGAACTAGCTATAAAGTTTGATAAATGGGAATTGCCAAAGGTATTATTAGCTCCAGGGAAAGTCTCTAGATGTGTAAAACTGCAGGAAAATAGCTATAAAGTTCTTACACATTGGTTGTCACAACCAGACAGCTGAGAAGGTTGACAGAAGCCTTTCAGAACCTCCTCCTTGAGTTTTCTTTGTTGTGGTATTCAGTTCCTCATCTCCTTAGCCTCTCTCAGCTGTCATGTAGTTGGACTGATTGCATCCCTTTAAATTCCGCCCCATAATGCATTACTGGGCGGCTTATACTACTTCCTGGAGTGTGTGTGCATGCTGATCCTGTTTCCCAGTCTGCTACAAAGTTAAGTGCTGTACATTTATCTGTTATCTTCTGTTTGCAGGATCCCAGGTGACCCTGACTCCCTCCGTGTCTGGTGTAGGGAGCCGGTGGTCGTGTCCCCTCACTATTGTAGAGTGTTCAGGGGTTATATAGTCGAGGTACGTGGATATGCAACCATCCACCTTTGGGATTTTTGCATAGGCTGAGCAGCCAGGGAAAGTGCCAGGTCCTGTGCAGGGGTCTCCCTTTTGGTTCCTTAGCTTTGGATCCAGTGAGTCATATATGCATGTTGCATTGTCTTGTTTCCTGTACACCGTCCGTGACATTGGTATTATACACCACAATGTTTACATACTATGTTCCCAGAAGTCAGCTCTATTTGCTGGAGATGTGACCTTGCTATAGGGACTCAGAGCCATATCTGGTGGTCGAGTACGAAAATACAAACTTATTGGCAAGAGATATGTAGGGTTTTATCCCGTATAAGCAGAGTAACAGTCTGGGCGTCGCCCAAACTATGTCTTTTTAGTTTAATGGGAGAAATAGCTGGTACAAAATCGAAAGAGATTCACATCTTGTGTAAAACACTATTGGCTGCTGCCCGTCTTCTTGTGGCGGTATATTGGCGGAAATCCGAACCCCCATCGTTACAACATTGGTATATGAAGTGTGACCAAATATATAGATTGGAGCAATTAGCCCATTGGGATGCCAGAACACCAACGTTTTTCGGATATATGGAGTCCATGGAAGAAGTATAGAGGGTTTGCTGACTAAGATAGTACACCCTTGAGAATACGGTGCTGTCTTCTAGTAATAGTCTTGGTTGAGGGTGTAAAAGCGATGCTAGGACTTACCATACCTTTTACCCTCTTCCCCTCTTCCCCTCAGATTTCCCCTTCCCATCTCCCCCCCCCCCACCTCCCTTTTGATAATGTTTCCCCAAGGTTGTGTTTTACCTGATACTGCAATATACCGATGATATCAATATTTGCATACCTAATGTATTGGCTGTTATTTAAGCATGCTGATGTGTCCAAGATCTTGTCATTGCTAATCTTTTATTGTCATTTATTGACTTTCAGTGTATTTTTCATATTTCTATGAAACAATAAAAAACATTTTGAAGTAAATAAGCAGTCTAACCCCACAGTCGAAAAATTCCCTAGATGGGTTGTCATCACCCTAGGATGTTGTTAGAAGTGACTGGGCCCTTTAATTATTAGCAGCTACAATTCCAAACTGAAGAGAAGGGGTTAAATGACTGAGTAGTCAGTATGGAAGGAGGACAACATGACCCCATAAGCTGCATTTACTAGATTAACATTCTCTCTGGTATTAGCACCACACGAGCAGCCTTAACTACTAGGATACATCGATTTGTGCCTAGAGACTAACGCATAAGTTAGTCCAGGGAATTTTCCTCTATGCTTCTGCTTCTGCATAGTAGAGGCCAGTCTTGGTTGGCATGTCATGGGGTTACCCAGGAAATTTGCAGGAACTTTTGATCCTTAGTATTTATTAATAAAACGGGAATATTAACATAGTCTTTGTAAAGATTGTACATTGAGGTCAGTATGAAGGGAGAGAATTGCCTAACCCTTATACCCCCTCCACCTAATTTTACAGTAGACGCTATGCAGGTAGTGTTCTCCAGGTATCCATGAACCATGAATTTGTTACTTTATTACACTCCAGCTGACACATGACATTGAGCTTTCTGATCTAGAGATGGTGCAGATCAACTAATTGTATTTTTCCTCGAATTTCCAGCAAATCCAAAACTTTAGCAATTTGATTTGCACCAACCATTTCACAGATCAGCACAACAGGGAAGGAAAGACGCAGAAAGAGGATTAATTGACCCCAGTTGCGGCTTGCTTGTAAAGTTTGTAGTCAGTCTCAGCTAGTCAGGAAGGGACAATATTGATATGTGTCATTAGCGCTATATAAGATCCGAACTAGAGATGAGCGAATCAGTTCATAATGAACCAGGTTCGTTACAAACTTCCCAAAATTTCTTCCTGAAGATAAACCCAAAGCTTTTCAGGTTTGTTTCAGACAAATCCAGTAAAACAGCGCACAGAATCATTTTACTGCACGTCGGCATGGAAAAAGCACTACGGTAGAAGTAGAAGGATGCTCACATAACCCTAAGAGGAAGTGGGGGGGCAGAGCTAACCCTAATCCTGATTGGCTCACAGGCCAATCATTGGTGCAGTAGGCAAGGAGGTGCCCAAGGAGAACGTCATTCTGTGCTGGGCTGTGAATGAGGGCGGATGAGTCTATGCAGTCTCTGACAGAGAAACAATCTTAGGGACAGTCACGAGCTTCTAGTCTCCTTTCAGGGACAGTAAAGGGAAAGTCTATAATGAAGAAGAAGAATTGTGTAGAGTAGGGAAAGCAGGGAAAGCTGTCAGTCAGTGAGTGAGAAGGGAGGAGTTAAAGAGGACCTTTCAACAGTTTTTACTTAGTCTAGTTATGGTATTGCCATGGGTGTGTTATTTATTTTCAACCCCCCCCCCCCCCCCCTCGTTCATCCGCTGTGGTTCCCCCGTTATTTTGGAGTGCTGTATTGTAATGAGCTGTAACTTCGCAACTGGGCGGAGACGCAGTCTTCTGCTGTGGGCGTCTCCTTCTACTGGCTGTAAGCGCGATCAAATCAGAGCGGACCGCTGACAGCCAGGGAGAAGGAATCTCACTCCTTCTCCCTGGCTGCTGCTTAAAAGGCCTTAAACTGATCACCAGGCCCACAATTTAATTAAGGTTTTGGGATCGATAAACCCAACTTGCTTTTGTGGGCTGCATCAGTGGCGTAGCTAGAAATGACTGGGCCCCACAGAAAATGTATGAATGGGGCTCCATCCCACAGTGATTTTTTAGCGACCCCTTCCTTTCATGCCACCCACATTCTTGTGGCTAGTAAAGATCGCTCTCTCAGACCAGGGCCGGCAGCTGTTCCATCCAGTTTTATACACTGTGTATACTGTCACTGTATATAATTTCATTTTGAAATACTGTTAAGGGGGTCATGACCAAATCCTTTAGTCCTCCTCCTCCTGGATGGGCCCCTCCTGGGTCAGGGCCCCAAAGCTGCAGCTTCCCCTATAGCTACGCCCCTAGTCTGCATTAATCTGCAGGTGACCTTCATACAGCTCCACAGATTTCTTTCCATCTGCATCTTTCTAAACAATCTGTGGCCTTAGTCTTTTATCAGGCTCAGTCATTGTGCCACTATGTGGCTTTCTCATGCTGCCATCTCCACAGTATGTCACCTTGCCACTCATTTTTATCACCATGCTGCTGCTGATGCTGCTTAAAAGGCCTTAAACTGATCACCAGACCCACAATCTAATTAAGGTTTTACACACAAAGCCAAATTACAAACCGGATTCCAAAAAAGTTGGGACACTAAACAAATTGTGAATAAAAACTGAATGCAATGATGTGGAGATGGCAAATGTCAATATTTTATTTGTAATAGAACGTAGATGACAGATCAAACGTTTAATCCGAGTAAATGTATCATTTTAAAGGAAAAATATGTTGATTAAAATTTTCACGGTGTCAACAAATCCCCAAAAAGTTGGGACAAGTAGCAATAAGAGGCTGGAAAAAGTAAATTTGAGCATAACCAAGAGCTGGAAGACCAATTAACACTAATTAGGTCAATTGGCAACATGATTGGGTATAAAAAGAGCTTCTCCGAGTGGCAGTGTCTCTCAGAAGCCAAGATGGGTAGAGGATCACCAATTCCCACAATGTTGGCAGAAAGATAGTGGAGCAATATCAGAAAGGTGTTACCCAGCAAAAAATTGCAAAGACTTTGCATCTATCATCATCAACTGTACATAACATCATCCGAAGATTCAGAGAATCTGGAACAATCTCTGTGCGTAAGGGTCAAGGCCGTAAAACCATACTGGATGCCCGTGATCTCCGGGCCCTTAAACGACACTGCACCACAAACAGGAATGCTACTGTAAAGGAAATCACAGAATGGGCTCAGGAATACTTCCAGAAACCATTGTCAGTGAACACAATCCACCGTGCCATCCGCCGTTGCCAGCTGAAACTCTACAGTGCAAAGAAGAAGCCATTTCTAAGCAAGATCCACAAGCTCAGGCGTTTTCACTGGGCCAGGGATCATTTAAAATGGAGTGTGGCAAAATGGAAGACTGTTCTGTGGTCAGACGAGTCACGATTCAAAGTTCTTTTTGGAAATCTGGGATGCCATGTCATCCGGACCAAAGAGGACAAGGACAACCCAAGTTGTTATCAACGCTCAGTTCAGAAGCCTGCATCTCTGATGGTATGGGGTTGCATGAGTGCGTGTGGCATGGGCAGCTTGCATGTCTGGAAAGGCACCATCAATGCATAAAAATATATTCAGGTTCTAGAACAACAAATGCTCCCATCCAGACGTCATCTCTTTCAGGGAAGACCCTGCATTTTTCAACAAGATAATGCCAGACCACATTCTGCATCAATCACAACATCATGGCTGCGTAGGAGAAGGATCCGGGTACTGAAATGGCCAGTCTGCAGTACAGATCTTTCACCTATACAGAACATTTGGCGCATCATAAAGAGGAAGGGGCAACAAAGAAGGCCCAAGATGATTGAACAGTTAGAGGCCTGTATTAGACAAGAATGGGAGAGCATTCCTATTTCTAAACTTGAGAAACTGGTCTCCTCGGTCCCCAGACGTCTGTTGAGTGTTGTAAGAAGAAGGGGAGATGCCACACAGTGGTGAAAATGGCCTTGTCCCAACTTTTTGGGGATTTGTTGACACCATGAAATTCTGATTCAACATATTTTTCCCTTAAAATGGTAAATTTTCTCAGTTTAAAATTTTGTTCCATGATTTATGTTCTATTTTGAATAAAATATTAGAAGTTGGCACCTCCACATCATTGCATTCAGTTTTTATTCATGATTTGTATAGTGTCCCAACTTTTTTGGAATCCGGTTTGTAAAAAATCGATTTTATAGAAAAATTTTATTGAAAACATTCTTTCCTGAATATTTACTGTATATATAGTGCAAGTGCTGCCAAAAATTACAAAGAAGAGGCACTCTGATACAACCTGTATATCACATAAAGGAGGGCCTCATCCACATTGAGTTGTGGGCCTGCAGGTGAGCTGATCTTGTAAAAGATTTGAGTTGCGGGCCTGCAGATGAGCTTACTCTGTAAAAGGTTTGAGTTGCGGGCCTGCAAGTGAGATGACTGTCACGGGACGCCGAGGCGCTCGCTCTTCTCAGCGCTGTCGGTGTCACTTTGCTGTGCATGAGGGAGGACGCGCACAGTGTCTCCTAGGTAACAGGGGGCGGGACAGACCAGCCACGCACGTCTCCTCCACGCGGCTGGCGTCCTCAGTTCCCCAGTAACCAGGGGAGGTCTGAGCACCGAGCTGGACACTCGGTGCTCGGCTGTTCTCCCTGGTGCGAGTCATGTGGCGCTGGCCATGTCACATGACCTCAGCCTGCCAGTATTTAACAGGCAGCCTGCTGGCCACAGGTTGCCTGTTAATTAGGTATCTGGCGTTTGTTTGGTTTCCTGCATACTTACCTGATCCTGTGTTCCCTGTCCATTCTCTGCCTTCTCCTCCGCCTGCTCCTCCTGTATTGTGCATCTCTCCTGGTATTCTGACCCCGGCTTCCACCTGACGATTCTTTGCGGACTCCTGTTGTACTTTGTCTCTCTCCTGGTATTTGACCTCGGCTTCTCCTGACTATTCTCTGCTTATTCCTTGGTACTGCGTAGCTCTCTAGGTATTGACCCGGTCCATTCACGTTCCGTTATTTGTCTTTTCTGTCCTCCCCGCATGTATCCTAAGTTAGGGACTGCTGTCCAGTTGTCCCCTGTCATCAGGACTCGTGAGGCAAGTAGGCAGGGACAGGGGTGAGGGTGGAGCACAGTGGTCACTATCCTCCCCCCTGTGTGTGTACGTGACCGTTACTCTGACCCTGTAAAAGATCTTAAGTTTGGGCCTGCAGGTGAGCTGACTCTGTAAAAGATTTGAGTTGCAGGCATGCAGGTGAGCTGACCCTGTAAAAGATTTTAGGTTTGGGTCTGCAGGTGAGCTGACTCTGAAAAAAATTTGATGTGAAGGCCTGCTAGTGAGCGAACCCTGTAAAAAAATTGATGTTAGGTCCTGCTGGTGAGCGGACCCTATAAAAAAAATTATATGTGAGGGCCTGCTGGTGAGCTGACCCTGTAAAAATATTATATGTGAGGGCCTCTTGGTGAGCAGACCCTGTAAAAAATTTGATGTGAGGGCCTGCTGGTGAGCAGACCCTCTAAAAAATTATATGTGAGGGCCTACTGGTGAGCGGATTCTGTAAAAAATTAGATGAGGGCTTGCTGGTGAGCGGACCCTCTAAAAAAATATATGTGAGGGCCTGCTGGTGAGCAGACCCTCTAAAAAGGCCATATATGCGTGGGCATTATATGTGACGAATAAGCAATGCATGTTGATATGACGGAAGATAAGGAGGATGAGAAAAGGAAGATTTAACTATATACCCTTGAATACAGTCTATTAACTACAATAAAAACAACAAATGTAAAGTGCCTTTATGTTCATCAGCTTTCCTCTGGTGGAGTCAAGAAGTCATGGTCAATCAGGCCTTGTTCATTTTTATATGAGTCAACCTGTCAGCATTTTCAGTTGACAAGCAGATATGCTTATCTGTTATAATGCCACCAGCAGCACTAAATACACGCTCAGACAAAATGCTGGCGGCAGGGCAGGCCAGCACTTTCAAAGCATAGAGCACCAGTTCGTGCCACGTGTCCAGATTGGACACCCAGTAGTTGTAAGGCACTGAGGGATCATTGAAGACGCTGACACAGTCTGCTATGTACTCCTTCACCATCTTCCAAAATGTTTCTCTCCTTGTGACAGTAGGCCACACACCAGGGTGAGGGTGCTGGCGGTGTGTCATGAAACTGTCCCAGTGTCATGGTCTTACCTTCTTACTGTTCTCCTTCGTTTGACATGTGCTGGCGGCCATCTTGGTTTCTGGGTTTCTTGTAGCCTCCCACCCTGCGGCTTCTCCTTCCCACTGGGAGGAGCTGGATGCCTAGCTCATATATATAGGAGGTCTGTGGCTTCAGTTCCTTGCTTGGTCCTCCTGTGTTCACATGCTTCTAGACTGCTGCTGCTTCTGGTTCCTGATCCTGGCCTCGTCTGACTACCCCGTTGGTTCCTGATCCTGGCTTCGTCTGACTACCCTGCTGGTTCCTGATCCAGGCTTCGTCTGACTACCCTTCTGGTTCCTGACCTCTGTCTACGCAAGACCCTGCTTCGGTTTAGCCATCCGTTTGGACTTTTGCTTACAGCTTGATTTTCAATAAAGCCTTCTTATTTCCACTTATCTCTTGTTGTACGTCTGGTTCATGGTTCCATGACATTAGGACCAAGCCATGAATTCTGACGGTACAGGGCCATCCTCGCTACCTACGCTGGTTGCCAGACTTGATCAGCAGGATCACCTGTTGGGTCGGTTCGCTGTGGCGTTGCAAACCCTGCTTGAACGCACGGCTCATTTCGCTTCCGTTGCCGATGGGTCGGTTGTCGCTCCTGGGCCCGCTCCTACTGCCGCTCCGGTTGTTGCGCCAGAGTCTACCCCGACACCTGTTGCTGCGCCTGCGGTGTCTCGGGGTATGACCGGTTCTGCCCCCCTTCCACAGCGCTTTGGGGGAGAGCCAACTCAGTGCCGAGGTTTCCTTAACCAGGTGGGCATTTATTTCGAGTTGCTGCCACATGCCTTTCCTACTGAGAGATCAAAAGTGGGCTTCTTGATCTCGCTGCTCTCGGACAAGGCCTTGGCCTGGGCCAGCCCTTTATGGGAGAACAACAATCCGGTGGTTGCCGAGTTTTCCGGTTTTGTTGCTTCTCTTCGGAAGGTATTCGATGTGCCGGCTCGTGCTGCCTCTGCTGCGAAGCTCCTTATGTCCATCAGACAGGGTTCACGATCCGTAGCTGAATACGCCATTGAGTTTCGTACCCTGGCAGCAGAGGTGGGCTGGAATAATGAGGCTCTGGTCGCTGCTTTCTCTCATGGTCTCTCGGATGCCTTGAAGGATGAGGTTGCAGCTAAGGACCTACCAGTGGAGCTCGAGTCTCTTATTTCTTTCCTGATTTTGATTGACACCAGACTCAGGGAGAGACCTTCCTTTAAGGAGAGCCTGCGGAGGTCTTCTAACAGATTGGCGCCTACGTTTGCTGTCCCACCCGTGCCTCCCTCTCCTCCCACACCTCCTGGGGATGACTTGTCTGGGGGTGAACCCATGCAGCTGGGGTTTGCTCGCCTGTCCGAGGGGGAGAGGGTACTCCGGAGACGCGAGGGCCGATGCATGTACTGTGGTCTCGGTGGGCATTTTCGGTTGGCATGTCCGAACCGTCCGGGAAACGCTCGCACCTGAGATCCTGTCGGGGGCAGATCTTGGGTGGAGTCTCCTCGTCCCCGGTTTCCCGTGTTGACAAACCACTGATCACTGTTGTCCTCTCCTGGGTCGGGGGCTCGGTGACGACCCAGGCGTTGGTGGACTCTGGTGGTTTGTTCATTGATAGTGTGTTCGCTGCCGCCAATTCCATTCCTCTGCAGCCTCGAGGTTCCCCACTGGCTCTTGAGGCGATAGACGGCAGACCCCTTCTGCCGCCACACGTGACTCATGAGACCCTTCCAGTGGGGATAGCCATTGGTGCCGTTCACAGAGAGTCGGTCTGTCTCCAGGTGATTTCGTCTCCACACTACTCGGTGGTCTTGGGGTACCCCTGGCTCCAGAAGCATAATCCGACTTTCGATTGGAGATCGGCCGAGATCCTCTCGTGGTCACCGCAGTGTGGGGCTAGTTGCATCCATGGGCCTGTCAAGTTGCTGTGTACTTCCTCGGACTCTCTGTTGCCTCCTGAATACGAAGAGTACCGGGATGTATTCGATAAGGTGCGCGCGGTTGCCCTACCTCCGCACCGCCCATACGATTGTGCCATAGAGTTACAATCTGGTGCCGTTCCTCCTCGTGGCAAAGTCTATCCACTGTCGGTAGCGGAGAATGAGGCCATGGAGGAGTACGTGAGGGAGGCGCTTTCACGCGGACACATTCGCAAATCCTCATCCCCGGCAGGGGCTGGATTTTTCTTTGTGAAAAAGAAGGGCGGTGAGTTGAGGCCTTGCATCGATTACAGGGGTCTCAATCGCATCACGATCAAGAACGCTTACCCGATACCCTTGATTTCCGAGCTGTTCGATCGCCTCAAAGGGGCCACGGTCTTTACCAAACTCGACCTGAGGGCGGCATATAACCTGGTAAGGATCAAGGCGGGCGATGAGTGGAAGACCGCGTTTAACACCAGGACCGGTCATTATGAATCCTTGGTTATGCCCTTTGGGTTGTGCAATGCGCCCGCAGTCTTCCAGGAATTCATCAACGATGTTTTCCGTGACCTGTTGCAGCAGTGTGTGGTGGTCTATTTGGATGACATCTTGGTATATTCTGAATCCATGGAGGCCCACATTATGGATGTCAGACGAGTGTTGCAACGGTTACGAGAGAACAGGCTGTTCGGTAAGCTTGAGAAATGCGAATTTCACCGATCCCAGGTAACCTTCTTAGGTTACATCATTTCCGCTGAGGGGTTCTCCATGGATCCTGAGAAGGTTTCGGCTGTCTTACAGTGGTCCCAGCCCAGTGGTCTCCGTGCCCTGCAGCGCTTTTTGGGCTTCGCCAAATATTATCGGAAGTTCATCAGGGACTTTTCTATGCTAGCCAAGCCTCTCACGGATCTGACCAGGAAGGGCAGTAATTTCCAGGTCTGGCCGCTCAAGGCCATCCGAGCTTTTGAGGCTCTAAAGTCCGCCTTTGTGTCGGCTCCGATTCTGTCGCATCCCAACCCTGGGTTGCCCTTTGTCCTCGAGGTGGACGCGTCTGAGACGGGAGTAGGCGCCCTTCTGTCTCAGCGTAGAACACCAGAGGGTCCTCTGCTTCCTTGTGGGTTTTACTCCCGGAAACTGTCTTCCGCGGAGTGCAACTATCAGATTGGTGACAGGGAGTTATTGGCCATCGTGCAGGCCCTTAAAGAATGGAGGCACTTGCTCGAGGGTTCGGTGGTTCCGGTTCTCATCCTGACGGACCACAAGAATCTGACCTACCTTTCTGAGGCCAAGAGATTGACACCACGTCAGGCCAGATGGGCTCTGTTCTTGTCACGTTTTAATTACGTGGTCTCCTACCTACCCGGTTCCAAGAACATCCGAGCGGATGCCTTATCACGGCAGTACTCCGAGCTGTCCGGGGAGGAGTCGATTCCGACTTCGGTCATACCTCTGAATCAGATCCTGGCCGCCATTCGCACCAGCCTGACCTCTCCCCTGGGTGAGCAGATTTTGGCGGCTCAATCTGGTGCTCCCTCTGGGAGACCCAACGGCAGGTGTTTTGTGCCTGAGGAGTTGCGCACTCGGTTGTTGCGAACCTACCATAACTCCAAGGCCGCGGGGCATCCTGGAAAGAATCAGCTGTCCTGGGCTGTTTCACGTCTGTTCTGGTGGCCTTCTCTACGTTCCGACATCGCCGCATATGTAGCGGCATGCTCCGTTTGTGCCCAGAGTAAGTCCCCTCGGCACCTTCCGTTTGGCCTTTTGCAACCCATAGCCACCGGGGAGCGCCCATGGTCACACCTGGGGATGGATTTCATTGTGGACCTCCCTGCATCCCGAGGCCATACGGTCATTCTCATGATTGTGGATCGGTTTTCCAAAATGTGCCACTGTGTTCCTCTCAAGAAGTTACCCTCTGCACAAGAGTTGGCCACGATTTTCGCCAGGGAGGTCTTCCGGTTGCACGGTTTGCCCAAGGAGATTGTGTCGGATCGGGGGAGTCAGTTTGTGTCCAGGTTCTGGCGCGCCTTTTGCTCCCAGTTGGGGATTCATCTCTCTTTCTCCTCGGCCTACCACCCTCAGTCCAATGGGGCCGCAGAACGATCCAATCAGGCCTTGGAGCAATTCCTTCGTTGCTATGTCTCCGATCACCAAGACAATTGGGTTGACCTCCTGCCTTGGGCTGAGTTTGCCAGGAACACGGCGGTGAACTCTTCCTCTGGGACGTCTCCCTTCATGGCCAATTATGGGTTCCAACCTGCCGTGTTACCGGAGGTATTCTCTCCCCAGGATATTCCGGCTGTGGAGGATCACCTTTCCGTCCTACGTGCTTCTTGGGTACAGATCCAGAGGTCCCTTGAGGTCTCTGCGCAGCGCCAGAGACTCCAGGCTGATCGCAGACGAGCGCCCGCTCCTTCCTACCAGGTCGGAGACCGTGTATGGTTGTCCACCCGCAACCTCAACCTTCGAGTGCCCACTCCCAAGCTGGCGCCTCGCTTTGTTGGTCCCTTCCGAGTGCTTCGCAGGGTAAACCCGGTAGCCTATGCCCTTGCGCTTCCTCCTGGCATGCGGATCTCCAACGTGTTTCATGTCTCCCTGTTGAAGCCATTGGTGTGTAATCGTTTCACTTCCTCGGTTCCTCGGCCCCGTCCGGTCCAAGTGGGCAATCGTGAGGAATATGAGGTGAGCAATATCCTAGACTCACGCCTGGTCCGCGGTCGGTTGCAGTTTTTGGTCCATTGGCGTGGTTATAAAGGAAAGTAAGGCAGCTCTCACCTGCAGTAGTAGAATCACCAGAGGTGCACGGATGCCGCTCCTGGATGCGGTATATGCAATAAGAAAGAGAAGAAAATCCAGCTCTCTCCGGTGAAAAAATGCAAAACTTTATTCCAGCGAGTTAAAATCCATACAGGTGTACAAACACAGTCAACATGTTTCAGACCTCAAAGGAATATGGGTCCTTCCTCATGACAAACGTGTTAATGAAATGGGAGCTCTCCCTTAAGTAGCCCAAACTAACCCCAGGCTGATAGATATCACCTGGGAGGTGGAGACCCAAGGGTTCCCATGCACATGACAAAATAGAAACCCTATTAAACAATGGCAGACACCAGCAAAAGGAAAACACTTACATATAGATAAATTAAGTCACTAAAAACAGTGATCATTGTACTAAGTAAAAATACAAGTACAAACAGAGCAAAAGTACTAATAGCAAAGCATATGTGTGGTAGAAAAGACGAAACGGTCCCAAATCAATACTGTAAAATGAGATCATGACGTCTATTTAGACCACAGGGCTGGCGAGATTCTAACTGGAAGATCCAGAAAGCCTCCCTATTGAGGAGTTTCCTCCTGTGATCTCCCCCCCTAGGCGGCAAAAAAACTCTTTCTATACCCTTTACTAGTAGGTGGGATACATCACCAGCATGTACCACTGCAAAATGCAGGCTGACTGCAGAGACATTCCGGTCCTTATAATGAGGCACATCGGAAATGTGTCTGCGAATCCGATTTTTTAAGGGGGTAGTGGTGCAGCCCACATACAACAAAGAACAAGCCGTACATGTAACAAGATACACCACGTATTTGGTGTTACAATTGATGTAGGATTGAATATTGTATACCCTCTCGTTATTCATGGACTTGAACGTTTTTTCAGTAGTCATATGTTGGCAACAAATGCATTTTTTATGACCACACTTAAAGTTACCTTTATGCTGTAACCAGGTGGCTTGTGATTTTTTGGACACTGAAAAAAAGCTAGGGCTAATAATATTGCCTAGGGTGGGTGCTTTCTTAGCTACACACTTTATTCCGTTAGACACAATATCAGACCACTCGCCATCAAAATTGAGTACATTAAAATATTTCTTCATAATTTTACATATGGCAGAAAACTCTTGGCTATATTGTGTAACGAAATAAGTTGCTTGCTGGCAATGATTAGAATCCACTGGTGACCTGCGTGCCTGAGATTGTTCCGGAAAAATCAACGACTGTCTATTAATTTGTGAAACCATTTTTTTAGCATGTTGTATATCTTGCTGTGAATAGTCCCTACGTAACAGTCTATTAGTGATGTTAGAGGCTTCTATTTCAAAAGCTCTCTGATCGGAACAATTGCGACGGGCACGTATAAGTTCACCCCTGGGGATGCTATGGATAGTATGGGAAGGATGGCATGACTGGGCCAGAAGTATGGTATTACCTGCTAATTGTTTGCGATAAGTCAGTGTGTTGACTGCACTAGTGGAGGGATCCCCCCTCAGGCACAGATCCAAAAATTGAATCTCAGTTTGGTGAGTATGAAACACAAATTGTATATCATCCACCTTGGAATTAAAATATTCCATTAACTCCGGTATGGACGTCACATCACCAGACCACACCATCAGCAGGTCATCGATGTAACGTCCATACCAGAGCAGGTGGTCCAGGAGTGGGAGGGTGTCGATGAGGAGAAAGTGTCCCTCCCACCACGCCATAAATATATTAGCTATGGAGGGAGAGAACTTGGCCCCCATCGACACCCCCGACACCTGTAAATAAAAATTCTCACCAAACAAAAAATATTGGCGTGGTTATGGTCCAGAGGAGCGTTCCTGGGTTCCCTCCGCAGATGTCCATGCTCCTGCTTTGCTCCGAGCCTTCCACGCACGCTTCCCTCAGAAACCGTTCCTTACTCCGCGGAGGAGGGGCCCTTGAGGGGGAGGTACTGTCATGGTCTTACCTTCTTACTGTTCTCCTTCGTTTGACATGTGCTGGCGGCCATCTTGGTTTCTGGGTTTCTTGTAGCCTCCCACCCTGCGGCTTCTCCGTCCCACTGGGAGGAGCTGGATGCCTAGCTCATATATATAGGAGGTCTGTGGCTTCAGTTCCTTGCTTGGTCCTCCTGTGTTCACATGCTTCTAGACTGCTGCTGCTTCTGGTTCCTGATCCTGGCCTCGTCTGACTACCCCGTTGGTTCCTGATCCTGGCTTCGTCTGACTACCCTGCTGGTTCCTGATCCAGGCTTCGTCTGACTACCCTTCTGGTTCCTGACCTCTGTCTACGCAAGACCCTGCTTCGGTTTAGCCATCCGTTTGGACTTTTGCTTACAGCTTGATTTTCAATAAAGCTTTCTTATTTCCACTTATCTCTTGTTGTACGTCTGGTTCATGGTTCCATGACACCCAGGCTTTGGAAAGTGTTTCCCTGCCTCTGTTGAAACTGCTGTGTGTTCCCCTTGTCTCCCCTCCTCGTTTGGCCAAGGAAGTATGGACTCTGCTGCCAGTGTTGTCAGCTGGAAAATTTTGGAGAAATTTTTCAACAAGGATCTTCTGGTATTGCACAATTTTGCTTGTCCTCTCCACCAGAAGAAAGAGAGATGAGAAGTTCTCTTTGTAGCGGGGGTCGAGAAGGATGAACAACCAGTAATCTGTGTTGTTTAAAATGCGTATAACGCACGGGTCGCGTGAAAGGTAGCCTAACACGAAGTCAGCCATGTGAGCCAGAGTACCAACAGGCGAGACTTCACTGTCGTCATCAGGAGGATCACTCCCAATCTCCTCATGCTCTTCCTTCTTTTCTGCCTGCTGCTCTGTAGCTGAGGCAACCGTCTCCCACTCCTCCTCCTCTTCAGCTTCCAATTCGTGCTGAGAAAACGAACTGAGGATGGTCAGGCTATCATCAATCTGTGTAATGTTCTCCCCCATTTCCACCTCTTCCACATGAACAGCATTGTCCTTAATTGTGAGAGGCGAGCGTTTGAGAAGACACAGAAGTGGGATGGTGACGCTGATAATAGCGTTATCGCCGCTCACCATCTGTGTTGATTCCTCAAAGTTGCGTAAAACCTCACAGAGGTCAGACATCCATGCCCACTCCTCGCTTGTAAATAGCGGAAGATGACTGGAAAGGTGATGACCATGTTGCATCTGGTATTCCACAATTGCCCTCTGCTGCTCACAATCCTGGCCAACATGTGGAACGTGGAGTTGCAGCGCGTGCTCACGTCGCACAACAGCCGGTGAGCTGGCAATTTCAAGCACTGCTGCAGCGTTTACAGACCGGCTGAAGCTGTCGGTGACTTGCGGAAATGTGCACACACGTGGCGCACCTTCACCAGTAGCTCAGGCAAATTGGGGTATGTTTTTAGAAACCGCTGAACCACAAGGTTGAATACATGGGCAAGGCATAGGATGTGTCTAAGTATGCCCAGCTCCAAAGCCGCCACCAAGTTACAGCCATTATCAGACACAACCATGCCTGGTTCTAGGTTGAGTGGCAAGATCCACAGCTCAGTCTGGTCTCATCCCGTGCCACAGCTCTGCAGCGGTGTGCTGTTTGTCACCTAGGCAGATCATTTTTTCTGACTGACTGGTGCTGCACGCGGATACTTGGAGGTGGAAGTGGAGGAGGAGGCGGAGGAGAAGTGGGGGTTGGAGCCACTAACGTAGGTGGTGGCGGAAACCCTGATGGAATTGGCCCGCAATCCTTGGCGTCAGTAGCACCTGTGCCATCCCAGGGTACGAGTCGCTCCAAGCCTCCACAACATTCACCCAGTGTGCCGTCAGGGAAATGTAGCATCCCTGATTGAAAGCACTTGTCCGTGGTTAAGTGGACCTTCCCAGTAACTGCGTTTGGTCAGGGCACTTGTGATGTTAAGGTTTTTTATAAGGTAGGAGATATGTCCATGTGCTGAAACGTCTCAATTGGCTGTCCTGTACCACCTGATGGAGGTGTCATGGGTCAAAGTTCTTCACAATATAAAAGAATATGGTGGGCGTGAATACCGCCATATGTTCACCCTTTTCGGCAAACAGCGAAAGAGCAAAGTTCGCCGCAAAACGACCGCCGGGGGAACCGCAAGGCCACCTCTACTGCAGATCCCTCCCCCTCTGTACTGTTCCCCTCGCTCGGCTTGTTGACAACTTCCCAGGTTGAGTCAGTGACCTCATCGTTCATCATCTCCTCTTCCACTTCCTCACTCTTATCATCCTCCTGATTTGTTGACCTAACCACAACCTCAGTGATTGACAACTACTGTGTGTCATCCTCTTCCTTAACCTCTTCAGACAGTAATTGCGGTTGAGTCATTGGCAACTGTGTCTCATCATCATGCACCTCCAATAAACACTAATTGCCGTTCTTGTGACTATGGATGCTGAAGAGGTTGGGAATTGGGGCACAAGATCTCAGGTCCCTCTTCAAGTGTGCTTGGCGAGAGGGCCAAATCAATTAATGGCGATGCAAAGAGGTCCTCGGAATATCCGAGTGTGGGATCACTTGTTTGGCAAGACTGTAAATAATGGGAGGTAAGAGGATCAGCGTGAGGATTGTGTGGATCAGACTCCTGGCTACTGAGACTGGGCTTGGTGGAAGATAGGGTGGTGCGTAACAGACTGGAAGCACTATCTGCTGCAATCCAACCGACCAGCTGCTCGCACTGGGCTGACTTCAAGAGTGGTCTCCTGCGCCGCCCTGCAAACTGGTACATGAAGCTTGGTATCTTGGATGATTGTTTTTCTTGTGCTCTGGCAGCAGGCACAGTTTCAAAGCGCTCAGGGCCACGGCCTCTGCGTGCACCATAAGCATCACGGCCACTTGCCCGTCTCTTAATGCTCGCCTTCTTCATATTAAATATTATATGTTATAAGGGGCCGTTTATAGGAAAAATTTGGATAAATTAGGGAAAAAAATATTATTGTTTTTGCTAATATTTCCCCAATATTTGGGCCTGACACACACAACTTATTGAAGTACAGATGTGACAATTCACTGCAGGGACCGTTTATAGGAAAACTGTGCATAAATTATGGAAAAAATAAAATTGTTTTCTCTAATATTTTCCCCAATATCTGGCCCTGGCACACACACGCTATTGCAGCACCGATGTGAGAATTCACTACAGGGACCGTTTATAGGAAAAATGTGAATAAATTATGGAAAAAATAAAATTGTTTTCAATAATATTCTTACTATCTCTGCCCATGACACACAGAAGGTATTGCTGAACAGATGTCACAAGTCACTGCAGACACCCTCTATAGAAAAAGAATCGCAAAGTATGAAAAAAAAAAACCTGACTACTTTGCAAGATTAAATTGCTGCCACCACACACAATAGTCCTTAAAAGGAATTTTGAGTACTTGAAATGTTTTGAAATTGAATAAATTGCGATCACAAACTCCCTACACTATCTGTCCCTTCCTAACCGTAGCTCTCCCTGAATCGCAATGAGCCGTTCCAGCCAGCCAATCACTGTAATGCCAGCAGCCAACATGGCTACTGGCATTACAGTGATTACAGTACTTACCTGCACGTTTATTGGCTGCTTAGCAGCTACAAAACGTGCGGGAAGGAGACTCGAGCATGGCACTCGAGCACATGCGGTACTCGGCTCAGTACCGCCATGTGCCGAGCTGTCACCACCAGACATCTGAGAAGCTCTGACAGACCTTCTTCAGAACCTCCTCCTTGAGGTTCCTTTTGTTTTGCTTTCGTTTTCTCATCTCGTTACCCCCTCTCAGCTGTCATGTAGTTGCACTGATTGCATCCCTTTAAATCCCTTCCCATACTGCATCACTTTGCGGTTTATACAACTTCCTGGAGTGTGTGCATGCTGGATGCTACAACTGAGTCTTCTACAGATAAGTTTTGTTCATTCATTTGTGTTTTCCTGTTTGCTGGATCCCAGGTGACCCTGACTGCCTCCGTATCAAGTGTAGGGAGCCGGTGGTCGTGTCCCCTCACTATTATAGGGTGTTCAGGTGTTATACAGTCGAGGAACGAGGATATGCGATCATCTACCATTGAGATTTTTGCATAGGCTGAGCAGTTAGGGAGAGAGCCAGGTCTGTTGCAGGGCTCTCCCTTTGGTTCCTTAGTTTTGGATCCAGTCAGTTTGTTTTAGAGAGGCTTGCAAACTCCATTTTCGCCTACTTCCCCATTCCTCTGGTGATGAGGAGCAGAGGGTGGGGATCATCATCTCGCTGCTCAGGGATAACGCTCAGTCCTGGGCCTTTTCGCTGCCGGTGGGGGCACGGCCCCTCTGTTCAGTGGATGAATTTTTTTTTAGCCCTGGGTCAGATATATGATGATCCGGATCATATTGCTCTGGCTGAGTCTAGACTACGTCTATTATGCCAGTCCTCTGATAAGTCACCATTTTCTGGTGCATATGGGTTTCATCCGCAGTTTGGGACTTTCTCGGGAGAGGGGTCTTCTGGTTTACCTAATGAGGACAGATTCTCCTCGTCTTTGTCATCTATTTGGCAAAAGATTCAGGATAATCTAAAGAGCATGAGTGAGAGATATAAGCGTGTGGCGGATAAGAGACGTGTGCCTGGTCTGGACTTGAATGTTGGTGATCTGGTGTGGTTGTCTACTAAGAATATCAAATTGAAGGTTCCCTCCTGGAAGTTGGGTCCTAAGTTTATTGGGCCTTACAAATTCTTGTCTGTCATCAATCCTGTTGCCTACTGTCTTGATCTTCCTCAGACTTGGAAGATCCATAATGTTTTTCATAAGTCCTTATTAAAACCTTATGTCCAACCCATTGTACCCTCGTCTTTGCCTCCTCCTCCGATTGTGGTTGATGGTAATCTTGAATTTCAGGTCTCTAGGATTGTGGATTCTCGTGTTGTCCTCGGTTCTCTTCAGTACCTCGTTCATTGGGAGGGTTATGGCCCTGAGGAGAGGATGTGGGTCCCAGTGACGGACAGTAAGGCCACTCGTCTCATCAGGGCTTTCCATAGGTCCCATCCTGAGAAGGTGGGCTCTGAGTGTCCGGAGTCCACTCGTAGAGGGAGGGGTACTGTCACCACCAGACATCTGAGAAGCTCTGACAGATGCCTTTCAGAACCGCCTCCTTGAGGTTCCTTTGTTTTGCTTTCATTTTCTCATCTCGTTAGCCTCTCTCAGCTGTCATGTAGTTGCACTGATTGCATCCCTTTAAATACCTCCCCATAGTGCATCAGTTTGCGGTTTATATTACTTCCTGGAGTGTGTGCATGGTGATCCTACTTCTGAGTCTTCTACAAGATAAGTTTTGTTCATTCATTTGTGTTTTTCTGTTTGCTGGATCCCAGGTGACCCTGACTCCCTCCGTATCTAGTGTAGGGAGCCGGTGGTCGTGTCCCCTCACTATTATAGGGTGTTCAGGTGTTATACAGTCGAGGCACGAGGATATGCGATCATCTACCATTGGGATTTTCGCATAGGCTGAGCAGTAAGGGAGAGAGCCAGGTCTGATGCAGGGCTCTCCCTTTTTGTTCCTTAGTTTTGGATCCATACAGTCGTATATTCATTTTGTGTTTTCTTGTTTCCTCTACACCTTCCGTGACAGTATTGTGAGGGACACCCTGTAACGGTATGAGTGGTGGCCTAGCCAGTGGCCACAGTACAGTCTGTGGGCCAGACACTCACTGGCTTGCAACTGCGATTATATCACAAAGAAATAATAAATTGACTTTTTTTTACCTGCAAGGTATTGTCTGTGACACCGTGTATGAATGGTGTGCACACAGTACTGTCTGTGAGCCTGCAGCCCCTCACACACAAGCAGGCAACTTCAATATATATATATATATATATATATATATAAATAGCAGACTGATGTACCAGCCCTAAAGGGCTTTTTAGGGTGCTGTCAGGACGCTGTCCTTACAGCAGATGAGTCTGTGGACACAGAACACTGCCCTAGCTAACGCTTTCCCTATTGAATCATCATCATCAGCAGCAGCAGCAGCAGCAGCAGCACTGTCCCTCCTCTCACTAAGAATGCAGCTTCCGAATGAATCTAAAATGGATGCTGGAGGTCGGAGGGTCTGGGAGGGAGGGTCTGCTGCTGATTGGCTGGAATGTGTCTGCTGACTGTGAGGTACAGGGTCAAAGTTTGCTCAATTATGATGTATCAGTGACAGCTATCAGTACAGGAGGAGTTATCAGTGACAGCTATCAGTACAGGAGGAGGTATTATCAGTGACAGCTATCAGTACAGGAGGAGGTGGTATCAGTGACAGCTATCAGTACAGGAGGAGATGTTATCAGTACAGGAGGAGGTGTTATCAGTGACAGCTATCAGTACAGGAGGAGGAGGTATCAGTGACGGCTATCAGTACAGGAGGAGGAGTTATCAGTGACAGCTATCAGTACAGGAGGAGGAGGTATCAGTGACGGCTATCAGTACAGGAGGAGGTGTTATCAGTGACAGCTATCAGTACAGGAGGAGGTATCAGTGACAGCTATCAGTACAGGAGGAGATGTTATCAGTGACAGCTATCAGTACAGGAGGAGGTGATATCAGTGACAGCTATCAGTACAGGAGGAGGAGGTATCAGTGACAGCTATCAGTACAGGAGGAGGTGATATCAGTGACAGCTATCAGTACAGGAGGAGGTGGTATCAGTGACAGCTATCAGTACAGGAGGAGGAGGTATCAGTGACAGCTATCAGTACAGGAGGAGGTGTTATCAGTGACAGCTATCAGTACAGGAGGAGGTGATATCAGTGACAGCTATCAGTACAGGAGGAGGAGGTATCAGTGACAGCTATCAGTACAGGAGGAGGTGTTATCAGTGACAGCTATCAGTACAGGAGGAGGAGGTATCAGTGACAGCTATCAGTATAGGAGGAGGTATCAGTGACAGCTATCAGTACAGGAGGAGGTGTTATCAGTGACAGCTATCAGTACAGGAGGAGGTGTTATCAGTGACAGCTATCAGTACAGGAGGAGGTGTTATCAGTGACAGCTATCAGTACAGGAGGAGGAGTTATCAGTGACAGCTATCAGTACAGGAGGAGGTGTTATCAGTGACAGCTATCAGTACAGGAGGAGGTGGTATCAGTGACAGCTATCAGTACAGGAGGAGGTGGTATCAGTGACAGCTATCAGTACAGGAGGAGGTGGTATCAGTGACAGCTATCAGTACAGGAGGAGGTGGTATCAGTGACAGCTATCAGTACAGGAGGAGGTGGTATCAGTGACAGCTATCAGTACAGGAGGAGGTGGTATCAGTGACTGACAGCTATCAGTACAGGGGGAGGTGGTATCAGTGACAGCTATCAGTACAGGAGGAGTTATCAGTGACAGCTATCAGTACAGGAGGAGTTATCAGTGACAGCTATCAGTACAGGAGGAGGTGGTATCAGTGACAGCTATCAGTACAGGAGGAGGTGGTATCAGTGACAGCTATCAGTACAGGAGGAGGTGGTATCAGTGACAGCTATCAGTACAGGAGGAGGAGGTATCAGTGACAGCTATCAGTACAGGAGGAGGTGGTATCAGTGACAGCTATCAGTACAGGAGGAGGTGGTATCAGTGACAGCTATCAGTACAGGAGGAGGTGGTATCAGTGACAGCTATCAGTACAGGAGGAGGTGGTATCAGTGACAGCTATCAGTACAGGAGGAGGGTATCAGTGACAGCTATCAGTACAGGAGGAGGTGTATCAGTGACAGCTATCAGTACAGGAGGAGGTGTATCAGTGACAGCTATCAGTACAGGAGGAGGTGTATCAGTGACAGCTATCAGTACAGGAGGAGGTGGTATCAGTGACAGCTATCAGTACAGGAGGAGGAGGTGTTATCAGTGACAGCTATCAGTACAGGAGGAGGTGGTATCAGTGACAGCTATCAGTACAGGAGGTGTTATCAGTGACAGCTATCAGTACAGGAGGAGGTGGTATCAGTGACAGCTATCAGTACAGGAGGAGGTGTTATCAGTGACAGCTATCAGTACAGGAGGAGGTGTTATCAGTGACAGCTATCAGTACAGGAGGAGGAGTTATCAGTGACAGCTATCAGTACAGGAGGAGGTGTTATCAGTGACAGCTTTCAGTACAGGAGGAGGTGTTATCAGTGACAGCTATCAGTACAGGAGGAGGTGTTATCAGTGACAGCTATCAGTACAGGAGGAGGTGTTATCAGTGACAGCTATCAGTACAGGAGGAGGTGATATCAGTGACAGCTATCAGTACAGGAGGAGGTATCAGTGACAGCTATCAGTACAGGAGGTATCAGTGACAGCTATCAGTACAGGAGGAGGTGTTATCAGTGACAGCTATCAGTACAGGAGGAGGTGTTATCAGTGACAGCTATCAGTACAGGAGGAGGTGGTATCAGTGACAGCTATCAGTACAGGAGGAGGTATCAGTGACAGCTATCAGTACAGGAGGAGGTGTTATCAGTGACAGCTATCAGTACAGGAGGAGGTGTTATCAGTGACAGCTATCAGTACAGGAGGAGGTGTTATCAGTGACAGCTATCAGTACAGGAGGAGGTGGTATCAGTGACAGCTATCAGTACAGGAGGAGGTGGTATCAGTGACAGCTATCAGTACAGGAGGAGGTGTTATCAGTGACAGCTATCAGAACAGGAGGAGGAGGTATTAGTGACAGCTATCAGTACAGGAGGAGGAGGTATCAGTGACAGCTATCAGTACAGGAGGAGGTGGTATCAGTGACAGCTATCAGTACAGGAGGAGGGGTTATCAGTGACAGCTATCAGTACAGGAGGAGGTGTTATCAGTGACAGCTATCAGTACAGGAGGAGGAGTTATCAGTGACAGCTATCAGTACAGGAGGAGGAGGTATCAGTGACAGCTATCAGTACAGGAGGAGGGTAAGGTAGGAGGAGGTATCAGTGACAGCTATCATACAGGAGGAGATGTTATCAGTGACAGCTATCAGTACAGGAGGAGGTATCAGTGACAGCTATCAGTACAGGAGGAGGTGTTATCAGTGACAGCTATCAGTACAGGAGGAGGTGTTATCAGTGACAGCTATCAGTACAGGAGGTGGTATCAGTGACAGCTATCAGTACAGGAGGAGGTGTTATCAGTGACAGCTATCAGTACAGGAGGA
Source organism: Bufo gargarizans (assembly GCF_014858855.1). Lineage (NCBI taxonomy): Eukaryota > Metazoa > Chordata > Amphibia > Anura > Bufonidae > Bufo > Bufo gargarizans. Next base: position 39,339,105 of record NC_058085.1, on the reverse strand, counting down.
GGTGGTATCAGTGACAGCCATCAGTACAGGAGGAGATGTTATCAGTGACAGCTATCAGTACAGGAGGAGGTGGTATCAGTGACAGCCATCAGTACAGGAGGAGGTGATATCAGTGACAGCTATCAGTACAGGAGGAGGTATCAGTGACAGCTATCAGTACAGGAGGAGGTGTTATAAGTGACAGCCATCAGTACAGGAGGAGATGTTATCAGTGACAGCTATCAGTACAGGAGGAGGTGATATCAGTGACAGCTATCAGTACAGGAGGAGGTGTTATCAGTGACAGCTATCAGTACAGGAGGTGTTATCAGTGACAGCTATCAGTACAGGAGGTGTTATCAGTGACAGCTATCAGTACAGGAGGAGGTGGTATCAGTGACAGCTATCAGTACAGGAGGAGGTGTTATCAGTGACAGCTATCAGTACAGGAGGAGGTGATATCAGTGACAGCTATCAGTACAGGAGGAGGTGGTATCAGTGACAGCTATCAGTACAGGAGGAGGAGGTATCAGTGACAGCTATCAGTACAGGAGGAGGAGGTATCAGTGACAGCTATCAGTACAGGAGGAGGGGTTATCAGTGACAGCTATCAGTACAGGAGGAGGGGTTATCAGTGACAGCTATCAGTACAGGAGGAGTTATCAGTGACAGCTATCAGTACAGGAGGGGTTATCAGTGACAGCTATCAGTACAGGAGGGGTTATCAGTGACAGCTATCAGTACAGGAGGAGGTGTTATCAGTGACAGCTATCAGTACAGGAGGAGGTGTTATCAGTGACAGCTATCAGTACAGGAGGAGGTATCAGTGACAGCTATCAGTACAGGAGGAGGTGGTATCAGTGACAGCTATCAGTACAGGAGGAGGTGTTATCAGTGACAGCTATCAGTACAGGAGGAGGTGGTATCAGTGACAGCTATCAGTACAGGAGGAGGTGGTATCAGTGACAGCTATCAGTACAGGAGGAGGAGTTATCAGTGACAGCTATCAGTACAGGAGGAGGTGATATCAGTGACAGCTATCAGTACAGGAGGAGGTGTTATCAGTGACAGCTATCAGTACAGGAGGAGGTGGTATCAGTGACAGCTATCAGTACAGGGGGAGGTGTTATCAGTGACAGCTATCAGTACAGGAGGAGGTGTTATCAGTGACAGCTATCAGTACAGGAGGAGGTGTTATCAGTGACAGCTATCAGTACAGGAGGAGGTGGTATCAGTGACAGCTATCAGTACAGGAGGAGGAGTTATCAGTGACAGCTATCAGTACAGGAGGAGGAATTATCAGTGACAGCTATCAGTACAGGAGGAGATATCAGTGACAGCTATCAGTACAGGAGGAGGTGTTATCAGTGACAGCTATCAGTACAGGAGGAGGAGGTATCAGTGACAGCTATCAGTACAGGAGGAGATGGTATCAGTGACAGCTATCAGTACAGCAGGTGTTAGGCTGCTCTTATTCTTTTAGTACAAGTAAAAACTTGTGGTGAAATCATTTGCTTTCCTCTTTGTGGATTTGGATGAATCTAGTTCTGCAAATATATACCTTCTACAACCCTAAAAAATACAGCAAGACCTGTCAAAAGATCTAACCCTAACTGAAAGGCAGTTGTCTTTTGTGTATACACGTATGTGACGTTGGTAAGAGAGCACAGCGTCAGATGCAGCCATGTATGCGTGTGCTGGACATGCAGAGAATTGCTGAATGGGAGCTGCTATATTCAGAACTGGTCTTAGTACGGTCTTCCTGTTGTGTCTAGCAGCTCTCAGATGACTGCAGGCATGCCCACTAGAAAGCTTCCTCCTCTAGTTTCCACTACTGAGCATGTGCAGCACAGTTTCAGGCATTGTCACTAAGGGCCTAAGAGTCGTATGAAGATACCGAGTATTCAGGACAGGACATAACACAGGAGAGGTGAGACGATACTGAGAATAAGAAAAGGGACAAAAGACAGGAGAGGGGAGATGTTACAGGGTATAAGGGAGAACAGAGGAGAGGTGAAAAAAATACCAAGTATAAGGAACAGGGGAGAACGGAGGAGAGGTGAGAAGATACCGAGTATAAGGAACAGGACACAGGAGAAGAGAAAAGATACAGAGTATAAGAGACAGTACAGAACACAGAGTAGCTAAGAAGATACAGAGTATAAGGAACAGGACAGGTGAGAAGACACAGAGTATAAGGAACAGAAAAGAACACAGGAGAGGTGAGAAGACACAGAGTATAAGGGAGAGGGGAGAACAGAGGGGAGGTGAGAAGATACAGAGTATAGGAAACAGGACAGAACACAGCGGAGCTGAGACGATACAGAGTATAAGGAACAGGACAGGTGAGAAGATACCGGGAGTATAAGAAACAGGACAAAACACAGGAGAATTGAGAAGACACAGAGTATAAGAGACAGGACAGAACACAGGGAAGCTGAGAAAACACTGAGTATAAGAGACAGGACAGAACACAGGGGAGGTGAGAGGATACCGACAACAAAGAACAAGTGTGAACACAGGAGAGGTGAGATGATAGGGTTAGGGTATAGAGTATAAAGAATAGGACAGAACACAGGAGGTGAGAAGATACAGAGTATGAGAGGTGCGAAGATACTGAGTATAAGAGACAGGACAGAACACAGACAGGGCAGATGTGAAGATAATGAGCATAAGAAACAGGAGAGAAGATAGGAGAGGTGAAAAGATACTGAGCATAAGGGACGGGTATTGTGCAGGAGAGGTGAGAAGATTTTGAGTATAAGAAACAGGAGAGAACAAAGGACAGTTTAGAAGATTATGAGGAACGGGACAGAAAATGGGGAGGTGAGAAGATACTGAGTATAAGGGACAGAACACAGGAAAGGTGAGAAGATACCGAGCGTAAGGAAAAAGACAGAACAAAAGGAAAAGTCAGAAGATACAGAGAACAAAGAACAAGGGAGAACACAGGGTAGGTGAGATGATACCAAGTATAAAGAACAGGACAGAACACAGGAGAGGTGAGAAGATACCGAGTATAAGAAACAGGAGAGAACAGAGGAGAAGTGAGAAGATACTGAGAGTAAGGGAAGGGGAGAGTGCAGGAGAGGTGAGAAGATTTTGAGTATAAGGAACAGGTGAGAACAAAGGAGAGGTTACAAGTGTAAGAAGGTAAAAGTTATTATCATGGATGATCGGTATGTCACTGAGGTTCCTGGCCTTGGTGGAGTAAGAGCCAGTTTTCATGTGTCAGCAGCAGTTGCTGTGTGACACCTTGCTAGCTAGTATGGCTGTAAATAGCTGATATACTGAGTATAAGGGACAGGACAGAACACAGTATAAGTGAAAAGATACCGAGTAAAAAAGACAGGACAGAAGACAGAGAAGTGAGAAGATACCGAGGATAAGGAGCAGGACAGGACACAGGAGAGATGAGAAGATACTGAGTATAAGGGACAGGACAGAACACAGGAGAGGTGAGAAGATATTGAGTTTAAGGAACAGGGAAGAACACAGGAGAAGATAGCAAGTATAAGAACCTACATGGTATGAGGTATAATGGAAAGATTTCCACCTCTTCCGTGTTTTTGACCTGCACCTGGTTTTAGCTCATACACTGATGGAAATCACTGACCAAACACTGACAATGTGAATAAGGCCTTAGGGACAGGGGAGTGTGCAGAAGAAGTGAGAAGATATAGAATATAAGGAAAAGGGAAGAATGCAAGAGAGGCGAGAAGATAACGAGTACAAGGGCCAGGGGAGAACACAGGAGAGGTGAAAAGATACTGATAATAAGGAAGAGAACACAGGAGAGGTGAAAAGATACTGATAATAAGGAAGAGAACACAGGAGAGGTGAGAAGATACTGATAATAAGGAAGAGAACACAGGAGAGGTGAGAAGATACTGATAATAAGGGATGGTGAGAGTGCAGGAGATGTGAGAAGATATTGAGTTTAAGGAACAGGGAAGAACACAGGAGAAGATAGCAAGTATAAGAACCTACATGGTATGAGGTATAATGGAAAGATTTCCACCTCTTCCGTGTTTTTGACCTGCACCTGGTTTTAGCTCATACACTGATGGAAATCACTGACCAAACACTGACAATGTGAATAAGGCCTTAGGGACAGGGGAGTGTGCAGAAGAAGTGAGAAGATATAGAATATAAGGAAAAGGGAAGAATGCAAGAGAGGCGAGAAGATAACGAGTACAAGGGCCAGGGGAGAACACAGGAGAGGTGAAAAGATACTGATAATAAGGAAGAGAACACAGGAGAGGTGAAAAGATACTGATAATAAGGAAGAGAACACAGGAGAGGTGAGAAGATACTGATAATAAGGGATGGTGAGAGTGCAGGAGATGTGAGAAGATATTGAGTTTAAGGAACAGGGAAGAACACAGGAGAAGATAGCAAGTATAAGAAGCAGAGGAGAAGGGAAAGGAAACCGAATATAAGGAACAGTATAAGGCCCCAATCACGCAACTGTATTTTTAGTTTTCATCCGATCTGCATTTCAATCGGGCCTCAAAAACTGTGTGCTGTCCGCATCTGTATGTCCATTCCGCAGTCCCGCAAAAAATAGAACATGTCCCATTCTTGACTGTTTTGTGGACAAGAACAGACATTGTTACAATGGGTCTGTGAAAGAAAACAGATGCAACACAGGCATCACATGGATGTCATAATACATATGGTTGTATGAATGCACCCTAAGGAACAGGACAGAATATGGAGAGTGGAGAAGCTACTGAGTATAAGGGACAGAGGATAAAGCAGTAGAAGGGAGAAGATACTGAGTAGAAGGAACAGGGGACAACACAGGAGAGGTGAGAAGATACCAAGTACAAGGGACCGGACGGAACACAAAAAACGTGAAAAGATATCGAGCATAAGGGACAGGAGAGAGCACAGGAGAGGTGAGAAGATACCAAGTACACTGAACAAAAATCTAAATGCAACACTTTCGGTTTTACATGAGCTAAACTCAAAGATATGAAACATTTTCTAGATACACAAAAGACCTATTACTCTCAAATATTGTTCACAAATCTGTGTTTGTGAGCACTTTTCCTTTGCTGAGTTAATCCATCCCACCTCACAGGTGTGGCATATCAAGGTGCTGATTAGACAGCATAAATATTGCACAGGTGTGACTTAGACTGCCCACAATAAAAGTCCACTCTGAAATGTGCACAGTTTTGCCTTACTAAAGGGACGAGGGGGGCAGAAAACCAGTCAGCATCTGGTGTGACCAGATTTGCCTCACGCAGTGCAACACATCTCCGAGGCATAGAGTTGATCAGGTTGTTGATTGTAGCCTGTGGAATGTTGGTCACTCCTCTTTATTAGCTGTGCGAAGTTGCAGAATATTGGCAGGAACTGGAACACGGTGTCGTATACGCCGATCCAGAGCATCCCAAACATGCTCAGTGGGTGACATGTCCGGTGAGTATGCTGGCCATGCAAGAACTGGGATGTTTTAAGCTTCCAGGAATTGTGTACAGATCCTTGCAATATGGGACCGTGCATTATCATGCTGCAACATGAGGTGATGGTCGTGTATGAATGGCTCAACAATGGGCCTCAGGATCTAGTCACGGTATCTCTGTGCATTGAAAATGCCATCAATAAAATGCACTTGTGTTCGTTGTCCATAACATACGCCTGCCCACACCATAATCCTACCTCCCCCATGGACCACTCGATCCACAACGTTGACGTCCGCAAACCGCTCACCCACATGACACCACACACGCTGTCTGCCATCTGCCCTGAACAGTTAAAACCGGGACTCATCCGTGAACAAAACGCCTCTCCAACGTGCCAGACGCCATCGGATGTGAGCATTTGCCCACTCAAGTCAGTTACGACAACGAACTGCAGTCAGGTCCAGACCCCGATGAGGAGGACGAGCTGCAGATGAGCTTCCCTGAGACGGTTTCTGACAGTGCAGAAATTGGTCATGCAAACCTATTGTTTCTGCAGCTGTCCAGGTGGCTGGTCTCAGATGATCATGGAGGTGAACATGCTGGATGTGGAGGCTGGGTGTGTTGTGAGGCCGGTTGGATGTACTGGCAAATTCTCTGAAACGCCTTTAGAGTTGACTTATGGTAGAGAAATGAACATTAATTGCATGTGCAACAGCTCTGGTAGACATTCCTGCAGTCAGCATGCCCATTGCACGCTCCCTCACAAGTTGCGACATCTGTGGCATTGTGCTGTGTGATCAAACTGCACATTTCAGAGTGGCCTTTTATTGTGGGCAGTCTAAGGCACACCTGTAAAATATTCATGCTGTCTTATCAGCACCTTGATATGCCATACCTGTGAGGTGGGATGGATTATCTCTGCAAAGGAAAAGTGCTCACTAACACAGATTTGTGAACAATATTTGAGAGTAATAAGTCTTTTGTGTATGTAGAAAATGTTTCAGATCTTTGAGTTTAGCTCATGCAAAACCGAAAGTGTTGCATTTATATTTTTGTTCAGTGTATATCTAGTTTTGCTGACAAGAACGGTCATTTTTACAATAAGTTCACAGAACAAATGGATGCAACATCGACGTCACACAGATGTCATCTGTAATTTTTGCAGATCCGCAAAATACATATGGTCGTGTGAATGCTTCCTAAGGAACAGGACAGAAGAAATGAGAGTTGAGAAGATACAGAGTATAAGAGACAAGAAAGAGTGCAAGAGAGGTTAGAAAATTCAGAGTACAAGAGACAGGGTTACGGTTAGAACACATGAGACGTGAGAAAATCCGGCGTATAAAAGGGCAGAAGAGGTGAGAAGATACCGAACATAAAGAACAGAGGTGAAGGCAAAAGAGGTGAGAAGATATCATGTATACAAAACAGGACATAACACAAACAGGGCAGGTGAGAAGATACTATGTATAAATAACAGGAGAGGTGAAAAGATACCAAGTATACCTAGTTTTGCGGACAAGAATAGGCATAGTTACAATAAGTCTGTAAAACAAACAGATGCAACATATACGTCACACAGATGTCCGTATTTTTTGCAGATCGTGTGAATGCACCTTAAGGAACAGGACAAAAGAAAGGAGAGTTGAGAAGATACCAAGTATAATGAACAGGGAAGAGCGCAAGAGAGGTGAGAAGATACCGAGTATAAGGGACAGGGGAGAACACAGGAGAAGTGAGAAGATATCCACCATAAGGCCTCATGCACACGACCGTTGTGTGCATCCGTGGCCGTTGTGCCGTTTTCCGTTTTTTTTCACGGACCCATTGACTTTCAATGGGTCCGTGGAAAAATCGGAAAATGCACCGTTTGGCAGCCGCATCCGTGAGCCGTGTTTCCTGGCCGTGAAAAAAATATGACCTGTCCTATTTTTTTCACGGCCAACGGTTCACGGGCCCATTCAAGTCAATGGGTCCGTGAAAGAACACGGATGCACACAAGATTGGCATCCGTGTCCGTGATCCGTGGCCGTAGGTTAGTTTCATACAGACGGATCCGAAGATCCGTCTGCATAAAAGCTTTTTCAGAGCTGAGTTTTCACTTCGTGAAAACTCATTTCCGACAGTATATTCTAACACAGAGGCGTTCCCATGGTGATGGGGACGCTTCTAGTTAGAATACACTACAAACTGTGTACAAGACTGCCCCCTGCTGCCTGGCAGCACCCGATCTCTTACAGGGGGATATGATAGTACAATTAACCCCATCATATCCCCCTGTAAGAGATCAGGGCTGCCAGGCAGCAGGGGGCAGACCCCCCCCTCCCCAGTTTGAATATCATTGTGCGGCCCCCCCCCCTCCCCTGTTGTTAACTCGTTGGTGGCCAGTGTGCGCACCCCCCTCCCTCCCTCCCTCTATTGTTTTAATACATTGGGGCCAGTGTGCGCGCGCCCCCCCAACCCCCCTCTATTGTTTTAATACATTGGGGCCAGTGTGCGCGCGCCCCCCCAACCCCCCCTCCCTCTATTGTTTTAATACATTGGGGCCAGTGTGCGCGCGCCCCCCCAACCCCCCCTCCCTCCCTCTATTGTTTTAATACATTGGGGCCAGTGTGCGCACCCCCCCAACCCCCCCCCCCCTCCCTCTATTGTAATCATCATCGGTGGCAGCGGAGTAGAAGATTTTCATACTTACCTGGCTGCTGGCTGCTGCGATGTCTGCGTCCGGCCGGGAGCTCCTCCTACTGGTAAGTGACAGCAATGCACCGCACAGACCTGTCACTTACCAGTAGGAGGAGCTCCCGGCCGGACACAGAGATCGCAGCAGCCAGCTAAGTATGAATCTTCTACTCCGCTGCCACCGATGATCGGGGGGGCACACTGGCCTCAATGCTATTATTACAATAGAGGGAGGGGGGGGGGGGGTTGGGGGGCGCGCACACTGGCCCCAATGCTATTATTACAATAGAGGGAGGGAGGGGGGTGCGCACACTGGCCACCAACGAGTTAACAACAGGGGAGGGGGGGCCCACTGGCCACCAATGAGTTAAAAACAGGGGGGGGGGGGGTCTGCCCCCTGCTGCCTGGCAGCACCTGCCAGGCAGCAGGGGACAGTCATGTACACAGTTTTTTTGTATATTCTAACCTGAAGCGTCTCCATCACCATGGGAACGCCTCTGTGTTAGAATATACTGTCGGAAATGAGTTTCACGATGTAGCTCATATCCGACAGTATATTCTAACATAGAGGCGTTCCCATGGTGATGGGGACGCTACAAGTTAAAATATACCATCGGATTGGAGAAAACTCCAATCCGATGGTATAACAGAACTCCAGACTTTACATTGAAAGTCAATGGGGACGGATCCGTTTGAAATGGCACCATATTGTGTCAACATCAAACGGATCCGTCCCCATTGACTTGCATTGTAATTCAGGACGGATCCGTTTGGCTCCGCACGGCCAGGCGGACACCAAAATGACTTTTTTTTCATGTCCGTGGATCCTCCAAAAATCAAGGAAGACCCACGGATGGAAAAACGGTCACGGATCACGGACCAACGGAACCCCGTTTTGCGGACCGTGAAAAAAAACGGACGTGTGCATGAGGCCTTAGTGAGAGGACAGAACACAGGAGAGGTGAGAACATACAGAGTATAAAGAACAGGACAGAAAAGAGGAGAGGTGAGAAGATACCGAGTATAATGGAGAGGGGAGAATACAGGGCAGGTGAGAAGAAGATACTGAATATAAGGGACACGGTAGAACAAAGGAGAGAAGATACAGAGTATAAGAGACAGGACAGGTGAGAGGATATCAAATATGAGGAACAGGACAAAACAGAACAGGTGAGAAGATACTGAGTATAAGTAACAGGACAGAAAACGGGGAGAAAAGAAGACCGAGTATGAGGAACAGGACACGATGGAGGTGAGAAGACACCAAGTATAAGGAACAGGACAGAAAACAGAAGGTAGAAGGTACAGAGTATAAGGATACATGCACACGACCGCCTTTAATATAACTGCCTATTCTTGTCCGCAAAGCGCGGACAAGAATAGGACATGTTTTTTTTTTTTCGGGGCCACGGAACTGAGCAACGGATGCGGACAGATCTGTCCACATCTTTTGCGGCCCCATTGAAGTGAATAGGTCCGCATCCAAGCCGACAAAACTGCGGCTTGGATGCGAACCAAAACAAATGTCGTGTGCATGAGGCCTAAGACAGGGCAGAACACAGGGATGGTGAGAAGACACAGAGTATAAGGTACGGGAAAGAACACAGTGTAGGTGAGAAGATACAGACTATAAGGGACAGGACAGAACAAAGGAGGAGAGGTGAGACTACACCAAGTATAGGGAACAGGACAGGACACAGGAGAAGTGAGAAGATATCACCATAAGTGACACGGGAGAACACAGGACAAGAGTATGATGGACAGGACAGAACACAGGAGAGGTGAGAAGATACCGAGAATAAGGGACAGGACAGAACACAGGAGAGGTGAGAAGATACCGAGTATAAGGGACAGGACACAGGAGAGGTGAGAAGATACCGAGTATAAGGGACAGGGGAGAACACAGGAGAGGTGAGAAGATACCGAGAATAAGGGACAGGACAGGACACAGGGGAGGTGAGAAGATACCGAGAATAAGGGACAGGACAAAACACAGGAGAGGTAAGAGGATACAGAGTATAAGGCCTCTTGCACACAAAGTTTTTTTTTTCCAATTTATGTTCTGTTTTTTTGTGTTCCGTATATGAACCGTATTCGGAACCATTCATTTCAATTGATCCAATAAAAAAAAACAACAAAAAAAAAAACCGCAAGTTCCGTATTTCCGTTCAAAGATAGAACATGTCCTATTATTGTCCGCATAACGGACAAGGATAGTACTGTTCTATCAGGGGCCAGCTGTTCCGTTCAGAAAAAAACGGAATGCACATGGACGTCATCCGTATTTTTTGCAGACCGCAAAATACTGAAAAAGCCATACGGTCATGTGCAAGAGGCCTTAGGAACAGGGGAGAAGACAGGAGAGGGGAGAAGATACTGAGTATAAGGAACAGGAGAGAACAGAGAAGATACTGAGTATAAGGAACAGGAGAGAACAAAGGAGAGGCGAGAAGACAGAATATAAAGAACAGGACAGAACACAGGAGAAGCGAGTAGATACAGAGTATAAAAGGAACAGGAAGGAACACAGCAGAGGTGAGAAGATACAGAGTATAAGGGTCAGGGGAGAACAGAGGAGAAGATACTGAGTATAAGAGACAGGACAGGACCCAGGAGATGTGAGAAGATACCGATCAGTGTGGGACTCCCTATTCGGGACACTTGCCCTGGACTGTCGGTTATAGGGAGTTCTCAGGACCTCAGTATATATTACAATGTGCATCATTTTCTTGATGCAGTTTCATCCGGCTCCTGCTCCACATTGCTCTCACTTTATGTCACTCTGGTTCCATGTCATACTACTTCACATCATCCTTCAAATCATCACTCCACCCACCGTAGCAAATCCTGAACTGTGTGAGTTTAGGTCAGCGCAGGTTTTCTGCCTCCGCATGTAACCCTAAGGCTAGGTCTACACAACGACATTTAGGGCACAACTACACTGCAACATTTGTCGCACCAATTTTTATAATGATGGTCTATGGTGTCGCAATCAGACACGCTGCGACTGTCGCAGAAAAATCCCTCTCGGAATTGATTTTTTGCAACTGTCATGTCGCAGTGCAACACCATAGACTATCATTATAAAAATTGTCGCACGACACATGTCGTCGTGTAGACCTAGCCTAATTGTCTTCAGTCGGTGTCAGCATGCAGAGAAGAAATAAGGCTCTTTGTATTAAGAAGTTGCAGAACAGTTTTTCCTCCGGTGATGTCACTGACATGGGCAGACGTACCCGATTCCTTGTGGGTCATGCCCAATGTCATAGGTGAAGAGCAACACCTTCCCATCCTTGGAAGCAGGGGCGCATGTAGCGCTGCTGTGGGCAGAATGAAGAAGCTTTTATTGTAGCTCGCTAGTTGGCTGCATCTTATGATGCCCTTGTTATTTCTAGGCTATTGAATGGCCTGCACATTTCTTTTTGGGGGTGTATTTCTTCACTTGTGTGTATGGCTGTAACCTTCCATGTGGACACCAGATGGACAATCTTCTGAAGTGGACACCAGATGTCTTGTGTGAATCCCAGCGCCTGCCTGGGCTCAAAGTACACATACAGAACCAAGATAACAGAAAACCGCAACACAGTGCACATGAAACATGGTTTGTTATTTCAAGGCCAATGTCACCAGATTGTCCAACACAGCCCTGCTACTAATAGAATCCTGAGAACACTAAAGGGATCGTCCGTCATCAGGACTTGTCTGTCCATCCCCTAAAAGCAGCTTCAACTAGTATAACTTAATAAATATTTGGTTTGCATGGACCTCAGCGATGAACGCTTCGACGATTACCCTGTAGGCGTTGCCCAGGTTCCGGGTGCAGATAGTTGCAGCCATACCGTGTGGCAGCTGATAATGAGTGAATGTTTTCCCTGCATGCAGAAGCTAATGGCCCTCCCTCTCCTCCTTCAACCCCATCATTCACATTTCTGGTTTGTGTTCCCTTTTACCACACGCGATTGGTTCTGGTGCAGTGGGATTTAAGGGAGGCTGGAGGTTTATTGCAAGCTGTGCTATACTGTCCCAGTGAGACTTTCACAGCTTTTGTTCAGCACCTCGCCTCTGCTCATGTCCATTTCCAGAAAATCGTCTGGCACTTCCAGTGTTCCCTGACATAGAAGAGGAGGCTTCCTCTGGCAGAACCCTGTCCGGCATGGCCTCACCAAGGCCAGAAAAAAGGCCCCTAGTGTCATCCCAACCGCACAAGAGTAGAATGCAGAACCGTAATTCTGTGTATAGTCCACCAGAACTCCTGCAAAGAAGAAAGAAACCACCATTAATGGTCTGACAGAACAGCTATAGCCATTGCAATCATTTAACATCTCACTTCAGGTGACAGCAGCTTGCTAAACCCTAGTAAGACATGTTTGGTGCAATTTTTCTTAGGTGAATAATGGATCAGAAACTAAAGCTTGTACAGACCCAGAACATAGTCATACGAGAGTGACTGGCCTGTGGAACCAAATCCCCTGCACCATTTCAACCATAAAACATAGGCAAAAAGGTTGGAGTTAGCCCAGCTCATGCTCAGTGGTATCAAGGCTCCTCCAGATTTGAATAGCTACAACCTCGAGAGCTATGGATGTCGGAGCTGCTGTTGTCTACCTAGGGGAGTTGTAGGGACCTGGCGTTATGTGCTTCCAAACTTTCCTTGTAGGAAACAAGAGGATCAGCTACAGGGAAGGCACTCTGACAGCCAGAGCCCAGCTCAGATCTGTAACACCCCATTCTCGTTACGTGGTGCTCTCCTACACTATTGTGTAAGCCCTTATTGCACATGTTGGCCAGTGGTGGCAGGCTAGAATTGTTATGCTGCCAGAAATGGCGCCATGGCACACACAGGATAAAAAGTTCTGCAGATCACCCTCTCTGTTCTACCTCTGCAGTCTGTGTCAACTAGAAAACCTATCAGCTAAAGAGGATAAGGTTCTTACCTCCAAGTGGTGGTCCAGCCAGCCCTGCAATGCTCTGAATGAAGACGTAGACTCCCACAGCAGAGGACATCTTTTCAATGCCAACAATGTCGTCTTCAGCCAGCATAGGAATGTGAGTACCAGTCACCATACCCAACATGCAACCAAAGAACATACTACATATCATGAGCCCCCAGAAGCTGCTAGCAAATGGGAAGGCAATTAAGGCGAAGCACAGCAGCACAACAAAGATAAGTTCGATGTAGACCTTGCGGATGGGCTTCTTATTGAGCAGCCAGCCCGCCCCAATCCGCCCAAAGACCTCAGCAATGGCCATTGCAGACAGCATATAAGCAGACCGGTCCTTGTCTATCCCTAGGCTTAGGCTGAGGGGAATTATATATAGCGACGGAGCAAAGAACCCCAGTGTGGCAAAAAGACCAAAAAGGGCATAACATATGAAACTGGAATTTCTTAAGACAGAAAAGTCTAGAAGAGGAGGCGTCTTGCAAGCGTCTGCCTGCTCTGCCATCTCTGGTCTCTCTGTTGCCCTTTCTGTTCTCATGTCAGATTTCACATTGTTTGGAAGATTTTTTGGTGAGGTAGATACTTCGACTCCAGAGTCAATGGAGTCCAATGATGTGATGGTCTGCTCATTCTCCAGCATGTAGGTGCTCTCCGGGTTTTCAGGCTTTGGAGGTTCCTTGGTTTCCTCTTCGGCTTTGATGATTATTGGTCTTAGTAACGCACCACAGACTACAATGTTCAGCTGCAGAGCTCCTACAGTTAGCAGACAATATCGCCACCCGACCTGATCGCTTAATGCCGTGATGGCTGAAAAAGAAAGCACAGAAAGGTTTTAGTCACAAGAGCAAGCTAGACAGTGGGACAGGAATACATCTGGCCACAGGGAACAGTTTGTACAGAGTCCTCCTTTAGCAGGTAAATCCAAAAGAGCACAACCTTCACTTCCACAGTAGACACAGAAACCCGAACATGCTACCCGAGTAATAGCAGAACACCCCCCGTAGTCAGAGGACTCTGCTCCCCCCTTTAGATCTGCCTCCCATCCCAGTAGTCACAGAAAGGCCTTTCCTAGTCCCTCCATTGTGTCCCTACTCTCTGCTGGTCGCGTTCTTCATCCATTCCTGCATGCAGCAGCGTCAGAACAGCCGCCATGTGCGGTCTCTGAAGGTTTTGTCATCAGAGAGGTCAGGCATTGATGAAATCATTTACACAATCCCGTTATATGAATTATGAAACTGGCAGCCAACAGGCACCAGGTCTTCTAGTTTCTGATTGTTCTAAATACTTCTACAAATAAATATACAGTAGTTCTGGCCAAAAGTTTTGAGACTCTGTTTTTAGTTTTCTACTTCAGTGTTTTTGGATCTTTTTTGTTGGATGTTTCTATGGTAACTGAAGTACAATTATAAGTATTTCATACGTTTTTTTCACTTTTCCTGTGAAAAACATCAAGTTTATGCAAAGACTCTGTATTTCCAGTGTTGGCCTTTCTTTTTCAAGACTTATCTTCTGCAATTCACCCTGACATGCTGGATATCAGCTTCTGGGCCAAATCCTGACTGATGGCAACCAGTTCTTGTCTAATCAATAATTGAGGTTTATCACAATGTCTGGTTTTTTGTTTGTCCACCTGCTTTTTGGAGGACTGAACACAGGTTCTCTATGCGATTGAAATTTGGGGGGTTTCTAGGCCATGGACCAAAATGTCAATGTTTTGTTCAGTTATCCCGTTAGTTCTCCCTTTCGCCTTTTGACACGGTGTCCATCATGCTAGAAAAATTGCTCCTGGATGGTTCAGAGATGTTGCTCCAAGGAGAAGGTTTGATCTTAATCATTATTCATGGCAGTGTTCCTAGGCAACATTGTAAGTAGGCCCACTCTCTTGGATGAGAAGCAACCCCACAAATGAATGATCTCAGGTTGCTTTAATGTTGGCATGACAAGACTCATGGTAGCACTCAGCTTGTCTTCTCCAGGTGCCCCAAACAGTGTGAAGGGGGCTTCCTCAGAGCAAATAACTTTCCCCCAGTCGAATCCCTGTTCTTCCTGCAGAATGTCTGTCCTTGATGTTTTTCTTGGAGGGAAGTGGCCTCTTTGCTGCCCTTCCTGAGGTCAGGCCATGCTCCAAAAGCCTTTGCCTCACTGTGTGTGGAGATGCACTCACACCTGCATTTCCTAAACCAGCTCCGCACTGGTGGGGACCAGATCCCATAGCAGAATCCTCTTTAGGAGACTGTTCTGGCACTTGCTAGAGTTTCTTGCGTGCCGTTGAAGTTCTTGATGATCTGATATATGGTTGATTTACACCATACAAACACAAAATCGGGTTTGTGGAAATTAATACAAATTTATAAAAAAAAAAAAAAAACTTAAATCTCACATTTCTGTTAAGGGGTTCTCCAACCCTTTACAAGTGATGACCTATGCTCAGGAGCGATGCTCTGCAGTAACCATCCACTGCACAACGTACAGAGCGGTGCATTTCTGGTATCAGTTACTGCAGAACAGCTGTTTGGTAGGCGTGCAGGGTATTGACCCCCCGCTAATCATAAAGTGATGGCCCATCCTGAGAATAAACCAGCACTTGTAAAAGGTTGGACCACTCATTTGAAGAGGACTTTTCACCCCCAGGGCAGTCATTAGGCCAAGACATCCAGGGCTATGACCCTGGATCTTTTGCCTGGGGCCTCAAACACGATGACCGCCACACATTCAATTTTATTGACATCCTCCGGCCAGCAATACAGTTGAATATTGAGGATCCCTGCCCCACCGTAAATCACTCTCATAGGCCACTGGGCCTCAGGCCTAGTAGAGGCTGCATGATGACATCATTGCGACAGCCTGAGCCGGGATGCAGAGAAGTGCAGCCTGTGCTCTGCATTGCTGATGGCGGCAGAGAGCAGGAGTGATGTATTTTTTGTTTTATTTGTCACTTTTGGGCAGTACAGGAGGAGCGCACTAGATCTCCCGAGTGGCAGCACTGTCCAGAGCAGGAGAGGTACATTTTTGTCTGATGAAAAATATATTTTTCTTGTTTTGCTCCTCTAAGACGTAACTGCATCAGATATAAAATTCCAGTTTCCCAGAGTCCGCCCGACCACGGTTATACGCCTCTGAAGAAGGAGGAAACCTAAGACTCTGGGAAACTGGAATTTTATATCTGATATGCAGCTCCCTGGATCGGGAGGATTACCCTCATTCTCCAGTGTTGATCCTGTATTGGGAGGATCCCCCCTCCCCCTCCATTTTCTCCAATGTTAATTCTGGATTGGGCGTAGATGCAGCTATTTATGGTGGCCCCTCGTGTGGTCTTGGCTGTAGAGTTCTTGAAAGGTGAATCTTCGCAAGAGTTTGAGGTCCAGAGACCTGTACTCTGTCTCCCAGCACCACCATGCTCCATAGATCAGCTCCCTGGTTTCTTCCAGACATGACACTTTCAGACTACAGAATGATTTTTTTTAAGTTTAGACAAATTTGCAGACCTTTCTAGAAGCAGGATTCTGCTTGGTAATTGTGTTTTGTCAATATGGCTGTTATGTGGAAAAAGCAAAGGGGTGTGAAGGCTTTCTGAATGAATCTACAGATGCTGCAGAACTGAATAGTTCTCATGTTTTCAGTCTTCTTTTTTGCCAAGTGATCAGATGAAACAGAATCCACCTCTGTGTACACAACACATGACAAGTTCTAGATCAGCTGAGAGGCAATACACCTTCCATAACTGTCATCCATCTCTCCCACTGTCCTCAAACACATGCGTTGTCAACTTTGCTGAGCGTGTATGTGTTTTTGAGTTTTGTGTTGAGAGAAGAAAAAAAAGACACTGTGCAACACCTCTATCCCCTCAAATAGTAGCTGGTCTCCAGGAAGAACCCAAGGATTGGGTGTTGAAACTCAACATGTCCAATCCTCATCTTCCCCAACATAATCAGTTGGGATCAGACTGTCACCTTTATTAAGGGCAAGGCCATTTACTGGGCACTAGACACACATGGAGCACTCCCAACAACTGGCTAGAAGACCGAGCCCTGCTTCTACTAAGATCAGCATGCATGTCTACCAGACTGCTTGAGAAGGCAGGAGATATCATACTCTACCTGGTGCAAAGGCAAACACGGCAAAACATTCTCCAGTGGACGCTATAGCGGTGACCAAAGAGCGCCGTTTGTCAAAGTACTGTGACAAAATTGTGACAGTGGGAAGGAAGCTGAGACAATATCCAAGACCTGAAACATAAGACAAAAACTCCATTTACTCAAGAGTCTGAGCTCCTGCCCACAGTTCTCATCCACGGACTGATGTCCTACACTACATTCAGATACTTACCAGACACCACTCCAATGCTGACATAAATCTCAACAACGTTGCGTGCAAATGAAGCCAATATCATTCCCATGCTGACGAGGAAGCCTCCAAACATGACCACTGGCCGATGCCCAAAGCGGTTGCTGAGAACTGTCGAGATGGGAGCTGAAGAAATCAGAAGAGAGGAGTAAAGACACTGAATGCCACGGGCTTCCTGTTGAGATGAGGACTATGCGCTAGTTGTTCAGCCAGGGACAGGTCAGGCCTCAGGTCCCTAGAAAAATGTGTGGAAGCAGCTGGTCCACAAACCCTAACCTTCATGAGGCCTGGCTCTCCTTCCCCAGGACACAGATCCTGTATCTAACCCTTTAAAAAGGACCAAGCCAATTTATGCCTTTGCCTTTTAATTTATATCTTTCTACCTTACAAAAGCAACAACTTATTAAATTTTCTCTTCACAATATGAGGGCTTACTTTTTGGGGGGACAAGTTGTACTTTTAATGGCACCATTTAATTTACCATATCTGGTAATGGAAAGAAAAAAAAAAAAAAAAAACACACACACACATGGACTACAAATTTGCTTAGTTTTTGTTTTTAAAAAAGTAAAACAAAAACTAAGCAAATTTGTAGTCCATGTGTGTTTTTTTTTTTTTTTAAAGGTTTTTACATTTTAAAAAAGTAAATTAAAAACCTTTAAAAAAAAAAAAAATAATATTTTTTTTTTTATATATTTCCATCTACAGAGCTTGCTTTTTGTAAGACAACCTGTAGTTTTTATTAGTACCATTTTCAGGTACACACAACTTTTTGATGACTTTTTATTTACTTTTTCAGGGGACAAGGTGACCAAAAAATGGTGAGTTGTGGATTTTTATTTTGTGTTCACTATGCAGGATTTTTTTTCTCGATTTTAGTAGTTCAGACATTATTGAACGCAGTGATGCCTGTTATGTTTATTTTTTAGTGTCTAATTTGACATAAAAATAAAGGGGGCGATTTGAAATTTTTGAAATTACTTGTCCCATAGATTGCAACAGAATACTACTGCAGTCTATGGGGCTGATGACGGGCAACCAATCGGAGACCCCCTTCCTCTGTCTACCCCCACAGATGTCCTATTCGTTATTAGGACTGGTCATTGCTGGCACTTACCTGCTGTATTATATAGCTGGCACCAGCCATTTATGGAGCGGGCTATGCATGCGGGCCTGCTCCATACTTTCTCTACATGCTTGGCATTAAGGGGCCAATTACTCTGGCCAAGGAAGAGTGGTCTGTCGATGCCCCCAGCACATGCTTCACCTGCCCTAGTCCTCCCCAGTTACGCCCCTGAGTCTTAGTTTTTATTTTACCTATATTGAACCGCTCACATCTGGAAGTTGTGGCCACCAACAAAGGCCATTTTACTCATTATGGATTAGAATGACCTGAGAAACTTACAGATAACAGACGTCATCTGTGTGATAGGACTTACCGGTGAACGTAAGGACAAAGATACAGATTGAGATGATCCATGATATTCGGCTGTTACTTTCTTCAAAGTAGATCATCAGATCAGTAAAGAACACCCCAAAAGACTTGATGACCCCGTAAGTGAACACTTCCACAAAAAAAAAGGCCACAGCCACCGCCCAGCCCCATCCTCCATCAGGCACTTTGGTGTAGATGTTGGCACCGGAGCATTTCTCCATGTTTCTCATCTTTGTCTGCCTAGGAACAGGAATCGGTACAGAAAATTAGAAGTAATCCGGCATCCCATGGAAATACTATCGACAAATTAGGGCTGAGGAAACCGCACAATTCTTCAAGCGCCAGACAAAGCCAGCAACAATCTTCTTTCTGCCTACACCGTACGTACTGGACGAGGCCGGCACTGCTCAGGTGAATTAACCCATAGTGGTCAGGTGATGAAAAATACAGGCTCCTGCTTCTAGACTGGTCTCCAACCACCATCTCTCCCGCTATGCAAGCCATATGGTCTCCAACCACCATCTCTCCCGCTATGCAAGCATGATGGGAGTGGATAGAGACTAATATGGCAGGGAGTTGCACTAGAAGAATAATCTTTATTAATATAGTGCCAACTTATTCCGCAGCACTTTACAATCAGGGGGTTCAAGTACAAACAGTCATAGCAACAGACAAGTCAACAACTAAAAACAAGAGGAATGAGAGCCTTGCTCAGAAAAGCTTACAATCAGGAGATAAGGGAAACACAAAGATAAGTGCTTTTTTTGTAAAATGCTCCAGCCATCTTAAAAGACAATAGGGTAGTAGATCTAAGGCTACATGAGTCGTCACCAGTCGATATCTGTAGTGCTTCTCAATGCATAGGGAGTGATATTGGAAGATGGATGAATCATGTTCAGAACAGTGAAAAAAATAAAAATTATTTTAAAAGGGAGGGCCTAAAATTGGATGTTATGAAACAATCTAATTTCTTGTGGTAGATCATTACAGAGAAGCTCAGGAGAAGTCTTGGAGATGGGCACGAGAGGTTCAGATTATGGTGGATGTCAGTCAGTCATAAATCATTATCTGAACGGATGAACGGAGAGCGCAGGTAGGAAGGTAGAGATGAGGGAGGTGCAGCACTGTGGAGAGCACAGGTAGGGTGGTAGAGATGAGGAGATGTAGGGGGGGTGCAGCACTGTGGAGAGCACAGGTAGGGTGGTAGAGATGAGGAGATGTAGGGGGTGCAGAACGGTGGAGAGCACAGGTAGGGTGGTAGACAGATGAGGAGATGTAGGGGGTGCAGCACTGTGGAGAGCACAGGTAGGATGGTAGACAGAGATGAGGAGGAGATGTAGGGGGTGCAGCACTGTGGAGAGCACAGGTAGGATGGTAGACAGATGAGGAGGAGATGTAGGGGGTGCAGCACTGTGGAGAGTACAGGTAGGATGGTAGACAGAGATGAGGAGGAGATGTAGGATGTGCAGAACTGTGGAGAGCACAGGTAGGATGGTAGACAGAGATGAGGAGGAGATGTAGGGGGTGCAGCACTGTGGAGAGCACAGGTAGGATGGTAGACAGAGATGAGGAGGAGATGTAGGATGTGCAGAACTGTGGAGAGCACAGGTAGGATGGTAGACAGAGATGAGGAGGAGATGTAGGGGGTGCAGCACTGTGGAGAGCACAGGTAGGATGGTAGACAGATGAGGAGGAGATGTAGGGGGTGCAGCACTGTGGAGCACAGGTAGGGTGGTAGACAGATGAGGAGGAGATGTAGGGGGTGCAGCACTGTGGAGCACAGGTAGGGTGGTAGACAGATGAGGAGATGTAGGGCGTGCAGCATGGGTAGGGTTGTAAGCGTTTAGCAGACCACACATGGCCAGTACTATGATAGAAATGACCATTCTTGCCTGCAGAATAGGACTTTTCTCTATCTTTCTTGCGGGGCCGTGGAATGGAACTATGGATGCGGACTGCACACTGTGTGCTGTTGGCATCTTTTGTAGCCCATTGAAATAAATGGGTCCATCCACACCCGCTCTGTAAAACTGCGGAACGGATGCAGACCCATTCATATGGTCATCTGAATGAGCCCTTAGATAAAAGGTGGACTGTAGTACAGCAGGGGTTGTCACACGATGAAGTGTATAGTTGGGAGTCATTGGCATAGAAATGGTAGTGAAAAACTAATCTTAGTTAGTTAGAGGCAACTTTAACAATTACTGAGAACTGCACATGGCGAGCCTCCACGGACACGCAAGTAGAGCAGTGATTTGACGCACATTTATCCCCCTCGCTCATGGACCTCGATAACTCTCATAACACTGGCCACAGCATGAGGTTTGTCTTACTGCTACACCTTATGAATTGGACAGTTTCTACAGTTCCTTCCTACTGTGTGCCGCCATATGGGGCCTCCATCCAGCAGTGTCTATAGAGATATTCTCCCCAAGATGTAATGCTGGGAATACATCTAAAAGCATAGAAACCAGATGTAGCATTCCCATAGGTTACAGTACAAGGTAGAGGGTCTCAGGTTTACTACAGACTAGACTGGTGGTCTTACTTGTACACAGGCATTACTGGATGGCGATATTACTGGTATAGTCTGGTGCTCCGTGTGCCTCCTCACAGTCTACAATGTGTGGTTGATGTGTGCCAAGACTTTCCACTAGTGCCATCGCTCACATAGACTTAATCTTCTAAGCATCTGATGTGCTGCCCATTGGAGGCTTCTGCCTTGTTCATGTTTCTTCAACCCGATTTTTCTCTAAATCAATTTTGGGGTCTTCTTACTCAAAAGTGCTTTATCTGCAACTCCCCACTTTCACATCTTGCAGACGCATCCCTTCTCCATATTTTCCCGATTACCCACCAGTCATGGCTTCCAACGTTGCCCTCACACTGCACCAGCCCTTCTGTGGGACATGCTTGACTATGTATTTATCCTCTGATGACCACACCTCTATCTGATCTTTTTCACTGTGAGAAGTCAAGTGAGCTCTTTAAATGGACTGTTCAGATTCAACCCCATTTCATCCAGGACAGCATGGCACCGTGACCTGGCTCCGTCTGGTCCCCAGCATGTAAGACTTCTAGATGGGGCCCATGTGTGCTGCTGTAGCCAGGATACCGGCCTCAGCTGTGACAAGCCCAGAAGCAGATCATGACCTGGCAGTGACAAGCATCTTGGGGACACGTCACTTCTAAGGCCAGCGCTCCAGAGGCTCTGGACAGAGTGGCGAGGCACAGGCGAGTGCCCTTTATGTCAGGTACAGCGCTGTCCAGGTTTTTCTCCGTAGAGTTGTGGTGGGAAAACCTGCAGCATTTTCAGTAGCAGCAAAGAGGAGGCGATTCTAGCCATGTACTGTAGAAGCAGGGTGACATGGAGGACCTCTCCTCTGCCGGTATATCGGTGATGTGTCACATGTAGTAGACATTTACTCCAGCAGGCACAGCGCAGTCTTCATGGTCTCTTTGGTGCTCAGAAGCAGGGTGACATGGAGGACCTCTCCTCTGCTGGTATATAGGTGATGTGTCACATGTAGTAGACATTTACTCCAGCAGGCACAGCGCAGTCTTCATGGTCTCTTTGGTGCTCAGAAGCAGGGTGACATGGAGGAGCCCTCCTCTGCCGGTATCTAGGTGATGTGTCACATGTAGTAGACATTTACTCCAGCAGGCACAGCGCAGTCTTCATGGTCTCTTTGGTGCTCAGAAGCAGGGTGACATGGAGGACCCCTCCTCTGCCGGTATATAGGTGATGTGTCACATGTAGTAGACATTTACTCCAGCAGGCACAGCGCAGTCTTCATGGTCTCTTTGGTGCTCAGAAGCAGGGTGACATGGAGGACCTCTCCTCTGCCGGTATCTAGGTGATGTGTCACATGTAGTAGACATTTACTCCAGCAGGCACAGCGCAGTCTTCATGGTCTCTTTGGTGCTCAGAAGCAGGGTGACATGGAGGACCCCTCCTCTGCCGGTATATAGGTGATGTGTCACATGTAGTAGACATTTACTCCAGCAGGCACAGCGCAGTCTTCATGGTCTCTTTGGTGCTCAGAAGCAGGGTGACATGGAGGACCTCTCTTCTGCCGGTATATCGGTGATGTGTCACATGTAGTAGACATTTACTCCAGCAGGCACAGCGCAGTCTTCATGGTCTCTTTGGTGCTCAGAAGCAGGGTGACATGGAGGACCCCTCCTCTGCCGGTATATAGGTGATGTGTCACATGTAGTAGACATTTACTCCAGCAGGCACAGCGCAGTCTTCATGGTCTCTTTGGTGCTCAGAAGCAGGGTGACATGGAGGACCCCTCCTCTGCCGGTATATAGGTGATGTGTCACATGTAGTAGACATTTACTCCAGCAGGCACAGCGCAGTCTTCATGGTCTCTTTGGTGCTCAGAATCAGGGTGACATGGAGGACCCCTCCTCTGCCGGTATATAGGTGATGTGTCACATGTAGTAGACATTTACTCCAGCAGGCACAGCGCAGTCTTCATGGTCTCTTTGGTGCTCAGAAGCAGGGTGACATGGAGGACCCCTCCTCTGCCGGTATATAGGTGATGTGTCACATGTAGTAGACATTTACTCCAGCAGGCACAGCGCAGTCTTCATGGTCTCTTTGGTGCTCAGAAGCAGGGTGACATGGAGGAGCCCTCCTCTGCCGGTATATACAGGGCTCCAGATGGCGACCAAAATAGTCGCCAACGCGACTTAGAATTTACTAATGGCGACAAGACTTTTTAGACTAGACCGGCCGCAGCTCTGCCGTTGAATACAGTGGCGGGCACAGGAGATGATAGTTCTCTGCCCCGCCGCCAATGTTCTTCTCAGCAGCGCAGTGGAGGAGGAGTCTCTCCCCCCCGTGCTGCTGCCGCCATTAAGAAGAGAGACGGGAGGAGGAGGGGCTGTGGCCACTGCGCCACTAATGAAGATAACTGACCCGTTAATCAAATAGCCGGCACCCGACCTCTATGACAGGGAGCTGCGATCCGCTGCAGTTAACCCCTCAGGTGCGGCACATAAACACAGGCAGATAATCAATGCCGGTTAGCTGGTCACTGTAAGGTCCATGCCCGCTCACTAAGTCTTTAGCTGAGGCTTCATCACATGATGATCTGTTCTTAGTAACATAGTACTTCACAGAAGTCTTCACCGACCAGGTTCATCTGGCGCCAACCATCAAACACCACAGGAAGGACACGAGATACCACCACGGCCTGACCTCATCTATGGGGCAGTGTAATTGTAGAAGCTGCTCTTCACCGAAATGACGTGTTCTAGGCCACAAAAACCTACCCTATATACAGCATATGTGACACCAAAGACATGCTACAATTTGAGGGATAGATGGCGGCGCTTTACTCATGAGCTGTGACCATCTACAGGTGAAACTCAAAAAATTAGAATATTGTGCAAAGTCCATTTGTCAGTAATGCAAATTAAAATTAGACTTTTGTGAAAAAGGTTCAATATTCTCGGCTCATAGTGTCCCCTCTAGTCCGCTAATTAATCCATACCCCCCCGAGCAAAGGGGACCTGAGATTGTGATTTATGGCTTACAGCTTATAATACCCCAATCATCCAGATTATAACAAAGGCTTGGAATCTCTCGCTCTGCCTGTAATGAGTCTCAGGTGTTAGTTTGCACGATATTCTCATTTTTCCGAGTTTCACCTGTAGGCGAGTAGATGTTCATGGACCTGCATGTTGTGTCAGCAGAGGAATAGCACGACTCTTATAGTCTATAGGGAAGCCTGGCCCCGAACCTTAAAAAATATATAGGGGATCATCATGGCAGTATGGCGAGACGGGGTGTCACTCTATAGGGGACCAAACAAGGCAGTATGGCGAGACGGGATGTCACTATAGGGAACCATACAAGGCAGTATGGCGAGACGGGATGTCACTCTATAGGGGATCATACAAGGCAGTATGGCGAGACGGGATATCACTCTATAGGGGACGATACAAGGCAGTATGGTGAGGACGGGATGTCACTCTATAGGGGATCATACAAGGCAGTATGGCGAGACGGGATGTCACTCTATAGGGGATCATACAAGGCAGTATGGTGAGACGGGATATCACTCTATAGGGGACCATACAAGGCAGTATGGTGACACCAGTAACCCCTGGGGGGGGGGGGGGCCCAGCATACGACACCCCTTTGGGGGGGGGACCCCACACTACGACACCCTAGGGGGGGGGACCCCACACTACGACACCCTCTAGGGGGGGGACCCCACACTACGACACCCTCTAGGGGGGGGGACCCCACACTACGACACCCTCTAGGGGGGGGGACCCCACACTACGACACCCTCTAGGGGGGGGGGACCCCACACTACGACACCCTCTAGGGGGGGGGGGACCCCACACTACGACACCCTCTAGGGGGTGGGGGGACCCCACACTACGACACCCTCTAGGGGGGGGGGGACCCCACACTACGACACCCTCTAGGGGGGGGGGACCCCACACTACGACACCCTCTAGGGGGGGGGGGACCCCACACTACGACACCCTCTAGGGGGGGGGGGACCCCACACTACGACACCCTCTAGGGGGGGGGGACCCCACACTACGACACCCTCTAGGGGGGGGGGACCCCACACTACGACACCCTCTAGGGGGGGGGGACCCCACACTACGACACCCTCTAGGGGGGGGGACCCCACACTACGACACCCTCTAGGGGGGGGGACCCCACACTACGACACCCTCTAGGGGGGGGGACCCCACACTACGACACCCTCTAGGGGGGGGGACCCCACACTACGACACCCTCTAGGGGGGGGGGACCCCACACTACGACACCCTCTAGGGGGGGGGGGACCCCACACTACGACACCCTCTAGGGGGGGGGGGGACCCCACACTACGACACCCTCTAGGGGGGGGGGGACCCCACACTACGACACCCTCTAGGGGGGGGGACCCCACACTACGACACCCTCTAGGGGGGGGGACCCCACACTACGACACCCTCTAGGGGGGGGACCCCACTATACGACACCCTCTAGGGGGGGACCCCACTATACGACACCCTCTAGGGGGGGAGCCCCACTATACGACACCCTCTAGGGGGGGAGCCCACTATACGACACCCTCTAGGGGGGGAGCCCACTATACGACACCCTCTAGGGGGGGAGCCCACTATACGACACCCTCTAGGGGGGGGACCCCACTATACGACACCCTCTAGGGGGGGACCCCACTATACGACACCCTCTAGGGGGGGAGCCCACTATACGACACCCTCTAGGGGGGGAGCCCACTATACGACACCCTCTAGGGGGGGACCCCACTATACGACACCCTCTAGGGGGGGACCCCACTATACGACACCCTCTAGGGGGGGACCCCACTATACGACACCCTCTAGGGGGGACCCCACTATACGACACCCTCTAGGGGGGGACCCCACTATACGACACCCTCTAGGGGGGGACCCCACTATACGACACCCTCTAGGGGGGGACCCCACTATACGACACCCTCTAGGGGGGGACCCCACTATACGACACCCTCTAGGGGGGGACCCCACTATACGACACCCTCTAGGGGGGACCCCACTATACGACACCCTCTAGGGGGGGACCCCACTATACGACACCCTCTAGGGGGGGACCCCACTATACGACACCCTCTAGGGGGGGACCCCACTATATGACACCCTCTAGGGGGGGACCCCACTATATGACACCCTCTAGGGGGGGACCCCACTATATGACACCCTCTAGGGGGGGACCCCCGCTATACGACACCCTCTAGGGGGGACCCCACTATATGACACCCTCTAGGGGGGGACCCCACTATATGACATCCTCTGGGGGGGGGTCTAGCATACAATGTGCAGCACATCCCGGGCACTTACATGTCTCTCTATGGGGGGCAGACCACCTCTGTGTCGGGGCCCCCGGTCCCCTCGTCCAGCCGGCGTACGGATGACCCTCCTGCGGCCGCCGATCAGACAGACAGCGGGGCTCTCAGGGGCCCCATGGCAGCAGCTCCGGCTCTGCAGCCGCTCGCTGACTTACTGTATATATACCGGCTTTAGCCGGTCTGGGCGGGGGCGCGCATGTGGCGGGGCCGCGCCTTCTGCCATTAACTCCCTCCCTGCCGGCTCCGCCTGCCCTGACACGATTCCCCACCGCCCCGACAGGGTTAACTGCCGAGGGCGACAAGCAGCCGGGCGGAGGCGAGGTGTAGAGTGCAAGCTCCTGGGACCACAGCCCCTGCTGCAGGTGAGCGGCCGCCTGTACCGCAGAGCTGACACTCTATACACTGTGCGGTACCGCAGAGCTGACACTATACACTGTGCGGTACCGCAGAGCTGACACTCTGTATGACACCTGTCACTTCCGGCCCCGCACGTGCTGGAGCCGCGGCCGCGCGCACTTTCCAGGCAGAACAGGTTTGTGCCAGTTCAGACAGGAAAATCCGGAGTCTTCCTCACCTCGTGCTGTGCTACTGCTGAGGACAACAACCCCCATCCTCCTTGTGTCCCTGCATCACCCGTCTAACCCCCCACAGCTCCTCTCCGTCCTGTAGAGTGTAAGCTCTTATGGTCAGTGAGGTCTTCTCTCTCCTGTAGAGTGTAAGCTCTTATGGTCAGTGAGGTCCTCTCTCTCCTGTAGAGTGTAAGCTCTTATGGTCAGTGAGGTCCTCTCTCTCCTGTAGAGTGTAAGCTCTTATGGTCAGTGAGGTCCTCTCTCTCCTGTAGAGTGTAAGCTCTTATGGTCAGTGAGGTCCTCTCTCTCCTGTAGAGTGTAAGCTCTTATGGTCAGTGAGGTCCTCTCTCTCCTGTAGAGTGTAAGCTCTTATGGTCAGTGAGGTCCTCTCTCTCCTGTAGAGTGTAAGCTCTTATGGTCAGTGAGGTCTTCTCTCTCCTGTAGAGTGTAAGCTCTTATGGTCAGTGAGGTCCTCTCCGTCCTGTAGAGTGTAAGCTCTTATGGTCAGCGAGGTCCTCTCTCTCCTGTAGAGTGTAAGCTCTTATGGTCAGCGAGGTCCTCTCTCTCCTGTAGAGTGTAAGCTCTTATGGTCAGTGAGGTCCTCTCTCTCCTGTAGAGTGTAAGCTCTTATGGTCAGTGAGGTCCTCTCTCTCCTGTAGAGTGTAAGCTCTTATGGTCAGTGGGGTCCTCTCCCTCCTGTAGAGTGTAAGCTCTTATGGTCAGTGAGGTCCTCTCTCCGTCCTGTAGAGTGTAAGCTCTTATGGTCAGTGAGGTCCTCTCTCCGTCCTGTAGAGTGTAAGCTCTTATGGTCAGTGAGGTCCTCTCTCCGTCCTGTAGAGTGTAAGCTATTATGGTCAGTGAGGTCCTCTCCTGTAGAGTGTAAGCTCTTATGGTCAGTGTCCTCTCTCTCTCTCCTGTAGAGTGTAAGCTCTTATGGTCAGTGAGGTCCTCTCTCTCCTGTAGAGTGTCAGCTCTTATGGTCAGTGAGGTCCTCTCTCTCCTGTAGAGTGTAATCTCTTACGGTCAGTGAGATCCTCTCTCTCCTGTAGAGTGTAAGCTCTTATGGTCAGTGAGGTCCCCTCTCTGTCCTGTAGAATGTAAGCTCTTATGGTCAGTGAGGTCCTCTCTCTCCTGTAGAATGTAAGCTCTTATGGTCAGCGAGGTCCTCTCTCTCCTGTAGAGTGTAAGCTCTTATGGTCAGCGAGGTCCTCTCTCTCCTGTAGAGTGTAAGCTCTTATGGTCAGTGAGGTCCTCTCTCCTGTAGAGTGTAAGCTCTTATGGTCAGTGAGGTCTTCTCTCTCCTGTAGAGTGTAAGCTCTTATGGTCAGCGAGGTCCTCTCTCTCCTGTAGAGTGTAAGCTCTTATGGTCAGTGAGCTCCTCTCCGTCCTGTAGAGTGTAAGCTCTTAAGGTCAGCGAGGTCCTCTCTCTCCTGTAGAGTGTAAGCTCTTATGGTCAGCGAGCTCCTCTCCGTCCTGTAGACTGTAAGCTCTTATGGTCAGTGTCCTCTCTCTCTCTCTCCTGTAGACTGTAAGCTCTTATGGTCAGTGAGGTCCTCTCTCTCCTGTAGAGTGTAAGCTCTTATGGTCAGTGAGCTCCTCTCCGTCCTGTAGAGTGTAAGCTCTTATGGTCAGCGAGGTCCTCTCTCTCCTGTAGAGTGTAAGCTCTTATGGTCAGTGAGGTCTTCTCTCTCCTGTAGAGTGTAAGCTCTTATAGTCAGTGCGGTCCTCTCTCTCCTGTAGAGTGTAAGCTCTAATGGTCAGTGAGGTCCTCTCTCTCCTGTAGAGTGTAAGCTCTTATGGTCAGCGAGGTCCTCTCTCTCCTGTAGAGTGTAAGCTCTTATGGTCAGTGAGGTCCTCTCTCTCCTGTAGAGTGTAAGCTCTTATGGTCAGTGAGGTCCTCTCTCTCCTGTAGAGTGTAAGCTCTTATGGTCAGCGAGGTCCTCTCCGTCCTGTAGAGTGTAAGCTCTTATGGTCAGTGAGGTCCTCTCTCTCCTGTAGAGTGTAAGCTCTTATGGTCAGTGAGGTCCTCTCTCTCCTGTAGAGTGTAAGCTCTTATGGTCAGCGAGGTCCTCTCTCTCCTGTAGAGTGTAAGCTCTTATGGTCAGTGAGCTCCTCTCCGTCCTGTAGAGTGTAAGCTCTTATGGTCAGTGTCCTCTCTCTCTCTCTCCTGTAGACTGTAAGCTCTTATGGTCAGTGAGCTCATCTCCCTCCTGTAGAGTGTAAGCTCTTATGGTCAGTGTCCTCTCTCTCTCTCTCCTGTAGACTGTAAGCTCTTATGGTCAGTGAGCTCCTCTCCGTCCTGTAGAGTGTAAGCTCTTATGGTCAGTGAGCTCCTCTCCCTCCTGTAGAGTGTAAGCTCTTATGGTCAGTGAGGTCCTCTCTCTCTCTCCTGTAGACTGTAAGCTCTTATGGTCAGTGAGCTCCTCTCCGTCCTGTAGAGTGTAAGCTCTTATGGTCAGTGAGCTCATCTCCCTCCTGTAGAGTGTAAGCTCTTATGGTCAGTGTCCTCTCTCTCTCTCCTGTAGACTGTAAGCTCTTATGGTCAGTGAGCTCCTCTCCGTCCTGTAGAGTGTAAGCTCTTATGGTCAGTGAGCTCCTCTCCCTCCTGTAGAGTGTAATCTCTTATGGTCAGTGAGGTCCTCTCTCTCCTGTAGAGTGTAAGCTCTTATGGTCAGTGAGGTCCTGATGGCTGACATGGGGTCTGATGGCTGACATGGGGGGTCTGATGGCTGACATGGGGGGGGTCTGATGGCTGACATGGGGGGGGGCTAATGGCTGACATGGGGGGGGGCTAATGGCTGACATGGGGGGGGGGCTGATGGCTGACATGGGGGGGGGGCTGATGGCTGACATGGGGGGGGGCTGATGGCTGACATGGGGGGGGGCTGATGGCTGACATGGGGGGGGGCTGATGGCTGACATGGGGGGCTGATGGCTGACATGGTGGGTCTGATGGCTGACATGGGGGTCTGATGGCTGACGAATGACCTGATGGCTGATGAAAGGGCTGGGGGCTGACGAAAGGGCTGATGGCTGGCTGACATGAGGGCTGATGAATGACATGAGGGCTGATGAATGACATGAGGGCTGATGAATGACATGGGGGGCTGATGGCTGACATGGGGGCTGGTGGCTGGCTAAAGGTTGGAGGGTTGATCTGAGGCATTGGGGGTCTGATCTGAGGTCTGATACGGTACAGTGCAACAGAGACCCTAGTCAGTTTATATAATCGTTATATATTTTAATATGCACCTTGTGTTTTGTTATGCGCGTGAATCAATCAGCGCCGACTAGAACCTAGAACTTATTATTTTTAAGATCTCTGCTTTCTGTGAGTGATGGTGGACAATCTTCAGAGTGGAACACTGTAGCAGGACAGGCCGACAGCTTTTTACTTCCATGATTCACTGTAACAATCCTTCAGTTGTGAGAAATTCCGAATTGGCTGCCCTGTAGTCCGGCTGCTGTCAGCATTGTCTGTCTGTCCTGTTCTCCTTGCAGCATCCGAGCATTACTTTGTTTTTCAGACTCTGCAGCCACGAGGATGATGACCTGATGATCTCACCGTCTATTATCCCGATCACCATGACCGTGGCGTCCTCTCTCCTCGCTTGTGTCCTGGCTTCAACTTATGTTGGTTTGGTCTGGTTCCTGGATTCCAGTTCCTGCCATCAACAGGAGAACGTCTCAAAGCCCAACTTTATTATTATTCTAGCAGATGACATAGGATGGGGAGACCTGGGGGCAAATATGGCCGCCAAGCGGTCACAGACTCCTAACCTGGACAAGCTGGCCTCTGAGGGCTTGAGGTAAATTTCCAAGACTATTGTCCTAATTCTGCAAATTGGATTGTTGTGAGTTATGTGGGGTCTGGAGGAGAGCGGGGTCTAGGGTTAGGAAGTGAGCGGGGACCAGTAGCATGATGAGAGCGAGGGACAATTAGGTCAGTAGCAGGAGCAGAACAAGGTCCAGGGGCAGCATTGTATCAGTGGCAGGAGGAGAGCAGGAGCAGCATTGTATCAGTGGTAGGAGGAGAGCAGGAGCAGCATTGTATCAGTGGCAGGAGGAGTGCAAGGGCAGCATTGTATCAGTGGCAGGAGGAGAGCAGGGGCAGCATTGTATCAGTGGCAGGAGGAGAGCAGGAGCTGCATTGTATCAGTGGCAGGAGGATAGCAGGGGCAGCATTGTATCAGTGGCAGGAGGAGTGCAGGAGCAGCATTGTATCAGTGGCAGGAGGAGTGCAGGGGCAGCATTGTATCAGTGGCAGGAGGAGAGCAGGAGCAGCATTGTATCAGTGGCAGGAGGAGAGCAGGAGCAGCATTGTATCAGTGGCAGGAGGAGAGCAGGAGCAGCATTGTATCAGTGGCAGGAGGAGTGCAAGGGCAGCATTGTATCAGTGGCAGGAGCAGCATTGTATCAGTGACAGGAGGAGTGCAGGAGCAGCATTGTATCAGTGGTAGGAGGAGAGCAGGAGCAGCATTGTATCAGTGGCAGGAGGAGTGCAAGGGCAGCATTGTATCAGTGGCAGGAGGAGAGCAGGAGCAGCATTGTATCAGTGGCAGGAGTCGTGCAGGGGCAGCATTGTATCAGTGGCAGGAGGAGTGCAGGGGCAGCATTGTATCAGTGACAGGAGGAGTGCAGGAGCAGCATTGTATCAGTGACAGGAGGAGTGCAGGGGCAGCATTGTATCAGTGGCAGGAGGAGAGCAGGGGCAGCATTGTATCAGTAACAGGAGGAGAGCAGGGGCAGCATTGTATCAGTGGCAGGAGGAGAGCAGGAGCAGCATTGTATCAGGGGCAGCATTGTATTAGTGGCAGGAGGAGAGCAGGGGCAACAATTGTATCAGTGGCTGGATAAGTGCAGGGGCAGCATTGTATCAGTGGCTGGATAAGTGCAGGGGCAGCATTGTATCAGTGGCTGGATGAGTGCAGGGGCAGCATTGTATCAGTGGCTGGAGGAGAGCAGGGGCAACATTGTATCAGTGGCAGGAGGAGTGCAGGGGCAGCATTGTATCAGTGGCAGGAGGAGTGCAGGGGCAGCATTGTATCAGTGGCAGGAGGAGTGCAGGGGCAGCATTGTATCAGTGGCAGGAGGAGTGCAGGGGCAGCATTGTATCAGTGGCAGGAGGAGTGAAGGGCCAGCATTGTATCAGTGGCAGGAGAAGAGCATTATCCAGGGGCATGATTATATCAGTGGCAGAGGAAGAGCAGGGGCAGCATTGTCAGTGGCAGGAGGAGAGCAGGGGCAGGCTTATATCAGTGGCAGAGGGAGAGCAGGGGCAGCATTGTTAGTGGCAGGAGGAGAGCAGTATCCAGGGGCATGATTATATCAGTGGCAGGAGGAGAGCAGGGGCAGCATTGTATCAGTTGCAGGAGAAGAACAGGGGCAAGATTATATCAGTGGCAGGAATAGAGCGGGGACAGGATTATATCAGTGGCAGGAGGAGTGCAGGGGCAGCATTGTCAGTGGCAGGAGGAGAGCAGTATCCAGGGGCATGATTATATCAGTGGCAGGAGGTGAGCAGGGGCAGACTTATATTAGTGGCAGAGGAAGAGCAGGGGCAGCATTGTCAGTGGCAGGAGGGGAGCAGTATCCAGGGGCATGATTATATCAGTGGCAGGAGGAGAGCAGGGGCAGCATTGTATCAGTTGCAGGAGAAGAACAGGGGCAAGATTATATCAGTGGCAGGAATAGAGCGGGGACAGGATTATATCAGTGGCAGGAGGAGAGCAGGAGCAGCATTGTATCAGTGGCGGGAGAAGAACAAGGGCAGCATTGTATCAGTGGCAGGAGGAGAGCAGGAGCAGCATTGTATCAGTGGCAGGAGGAGAGCAGGGGCAGCATTGTATCAGTGACAGGAGGAGTGCAGGAGCAGCATTGTATCAGTGGCGGGAGGAGAACAACGGCAGCATTGTATGAGTGGCAGGAGGAGAGCAGGAGCAGCATGTATCAGTGAAAGGAGGAGAGCAGGAGCAGCATTGTATCAGTGGCAGGGGCATAATTGTATCAGTGGCAGGAGGAGTGCATGGGCAGCATTGTCAGTGGCAGGAGGAGAGCAGTATGCAGGGGCATGATTATATCAGTGGCATGAGGTGAGCAGGGGCAGGATTTTATCAGTGGCAGGAGGTGAGCAGGGGCAGGCTTATATCAGTGGCAGAGGGGGAGCAGGGGCAGCATTGTCAGTGGCAGGAGGAGAGCAGTATCCCAGGGGCATGATTATATCAGTGGCAGGAGGTGAGCAGGGGCAGGAGGAGAGCAGGAGCAGCATTGTATCAGTGGCAGGAGTAGAGCAAGGACAGTATTATATTAGTGGCAGGAGGAGAGCAGTGGCAGCATTGTATCAGTGGCAGGAGGAGAGCAGGAGCAGCATTGTATCAGTGGCAGGAGGAGAGCAGGGGCAGCATTGTATCAGTGGCAGGAGGAGAGCAGGGGCAGCATTGTATCAGTGGCAGGAGGAGAGCAGGGGCAGCATTGTATCAGTGGCAGGAGGAGAGCAGGGGCAACATTGTATCAGTGGCAGGAGGAGAGCAGGGGCAGCATTGTATCAGTGGCAGGAGGAGTGCAGGAGCAGCATTGTATCAGGGGCAGCATTGTATCAGTGGCAGGAGGAGAGCAGGGGCAACAATTGTATCAGTGGCTGGATAAGTGCAGGGGCAGCATTGTATCAGTGGCTGGATGAGTGCAGGGGCAGCATTGTATCAGTGGCTGGAGGAGAGCAGGGGCAACATTGTATCAGTGGCAGGAGGAGTGCAGGGGCAGCATTGTATCAGTGGCAGGAGGAGTGCAGGGGCAGCATTGTATCAGTGGCAGGAGGAGTGCAGGGGCAGCATTGTATCAGTGGCAGGAGGAGTGCAGGGGCAGCATTGTATCAGTGGCAGGAGGAGTGCAGGGGCAGCATTGTATCAGTGGCAGGAGGAGTGCAGGGGCAGCATTGTATCAGTGGCAGGAGGAGTGCAGGGGCAGCATTGTATCAGTGGCAGGAGGAGTGCAGGGGCAGCATTGTATCAGTGGCAGGAGGAGTGCAGGGGCAGCATTGTATCAGTGGCAGGAGGAGTGCAGGGGCAGCATTGTATCAGTGGCAGGAGGAGTGCATGGGCAGCATTGTATCAGTGGCAGGAGGAGTGCAGGGGCAGCATTGTATCAGTGGCAGGAGGAGTGAAGGGCCAGCATTGTATCAGTGGCAGGAGGAGAGCAGTATCCAGGGGCATGATTATATCAGTGGCATGAGGTGAGCAGGGGCAGGATTATATCAGTGGCAGGAGGTGAGCAGGGGCAGGCTTATATCAGTGGCAGAGGGAGAGCAGGGGCAGCATTGTTAGTGGCAGGAGGAGAGCAGTATCCAGGGGCATGATTATATCAGTGGCAGGAGGAGAGCAGGGGCAGCATTGTATCAGTTGCAGGAGAAGAACAGGGGCAAGATTATATCAGTGGCAGGAATAGAGCGGGGACAGGATTATATCAGTGGCAGGAGGAGTGCAGGGGCAGCATTGTCAGTGGCAGGAGGAGAGCAGTATCCAGGGGCATGATTATATCAGTGGCAGGAGGTGAGCAGGGGCAGACTTATATTAGTGGCAGAGGAAGAGCAGGGGCAGCATTGTCAGTGGCAGGAGGGGAGCAGTATCCAGGGGCAAGATTATATTAGTGGCAGGAATAGAGCGGGGACAGGATTTTATCAGTGGCAGGAGGAGAGCAGGGTAAGGATTGTAGAAGTTGCAGGAGGAGAGCAGGAGCAGCATTGTATCAGTGGCAGGAGTAGAGCAAGGACAGTATTATATTAGTGGCAGGAGGAGAGCAGTGGCAGCATTGTATCAGTGGCAGGAGGAGAGCAGGAGCAGCATTGTATCAGTGGCAGGAGGAGAGCAGGGGCAGCATTGTATCAGTGGCAGGAGGAGAGCAGGGGCAGCATTGTATCAGTGGCAGGAGGAGAGCAGGGCAGCATTGTATCAGTGGCAGGAGGAGAGCAGGGGCAACATTGTATCAGTGGCAGGAGGAGAGCAGGGGCAGCATTGTATCAGTGGCAGGAGGAGTGCAGGAGCAGCATTGTATCAGGGGCAGCATTGTATCAGTGGCAGGAGGAGAGCAGGGGCAACAATTGTATCAGTGGCTGGATAAGTGCAGGGGCAGCATTGTATCAGTGGCTGGATGAGTGCAGGGGCAGCATTGTATCAGTGGCTGGAGGAGAGCAGGGGCAACATTGTATCAGTGGCAGGAGGAGTGCAGGGGCAGCATTGTATCAGTGGCAGGAGGAGTGCAGGGGCAGCATTGTATCAGTGGCAGGAGGAGTGCAGGGGCAGCATTGTATCAGTGGCAGGAGGAGTGCAGGGGCAGCATTGTATCAGTGGCAGGAGGAGTGCAGGGGCAGCATTGTATCAGTGGCAGGAGGAGTGCAGGGGCAGCATTGTATCAGTGGCAGGAGGAGTGCAGGGGCAGCATTGTATCAGTGGCAGGAGGAGTGCAGGGGCAGCATTGTATCAGTGGCAGGAGGAGTGCAGGGGCAGCATTGTATCAGTGGCAGGAGGAGTGCAGGGGCAGCATTGTATCAGTGGCAGGAGGAGTGCATGGGCAGCATTGTATCAGTGGCAGGAGGAGTGCAGGGGCAGCATTGTATCAGTGGCAGGAGGAGTGAAGGGCCAGCATTGTATCAGTGGCAGGAGGAGAGCAGTATCCAGGGGCATGATTATATCAGTGGCATGAGGTGAGCAGGGGCAGGATTATATCAGTGGCAGGAGGTGAGCAGGGGCAGGCTTATATCAGTGGCAGAGGGAGAGCAGGGGCAGCATTGTCAGTGGCAGGAGGAGAGCAGTATCCAGGGGCATGATTATATCAGTGGCAGGAGGAGAGCAGGGGCAGCATTGTATCAGTTGCAGGAGAAGAACAGGGGCAAGATTATATCAGTGGCAGGAATAGAGCGGGGACAGGATTATATCAGTGGCAGGAGGAGTGCAGGGGCAGCATTGTCAGTGGCAGGAGGAGAGCAGTATCCAGGGGCATGATTATATCAGTGGCAGGAGGTGAGCAGGGGCAGACTTATATTAGTGGCAGAGGAAGAGCAGGGGCAGCATTGTCAGTGGCAGGAGGGGAGCAGTATCCAGGGGCAAGATTATATTAGTGGCAGGAATAGAGCGGGGACAGGATTTTATCAGTGGCAGGAGGAGAGCAGGGTAAGGATTGTAGAAGTTGCAGGAGGAGAGCAGGGGCAGGATTATATGAGTGACAGTAGGAGTGCAGGGGCAGCATTGTATCAGTGGCAGGAGGAGAGCAGGGGCAGGATTATATCAGTGGCAGAAGGAGAGCAGGGGCAGGATTATATCAGTGGCAGAAGGAGAGCAGGGGCAGTATTATATCAGTGGCAGGAGAATAGCAGGGGCAGCAGTATATCATTGGCAGGAGGAGAGCAGGGGCAGGATTATATCAGTGGCAGGAGAATAGCAGGGGCAGCAGTATATCATTGGCAGGAGGAGAGCAGGGGCAGGATTATATCAGTGGCAGAAGGAGAGCAGGGGCAGGATTATATCAGTGGCAGAAGGAGAGCAGGGGCAGTATTATATCAGTGGCAGGAGAATAGCAGGGGCAGCAGTATATCATTGGCAGGAGGAGAGCAGGGGCAGGATTATATCAGTGGCAGAAGGAGAGCAGGGGCAGGATTATATCAGTGGCAGAAGGAGAGCAGGGGCAGTATTATATCAGTGGCAGGAGAATAGCAGGGGCAGCAGTATATCATTGGCAGGAGGAGAGCAGGGGCAGGATTATATCAGTGGCAGGAGAATAGCAGGGGCAGCAGTATATCATTGGCAGGAGGAGAGCAGGGGCAGGATTATATTAGTGGCTGGAGCAGAGCAGGGGCAGGATTATATCAGTGACAGTAGGAGTGCAGGGGCAGCGTTGTATCAGTTGCAGGAGGAGAGCAGGGGCAGGATTATATTAGTGGCAGGAGTAGAGCAGTGGCAGGAGGAGAGCAGTGGCAGCAGTAGAGCAGGGGAAGGATAATATTAGTGGCAGGATTATATTAGTGGCAGGAGTAGAGCAGGGGCAGGATTATATTAGTGGCAGCAGTATATCAGTGGCAGCAGTAGAGCAGGGGAAGGATTATATTAGCTGTAGGAGGAGAGCAGTGGCAGCAGTATAGCAGGGGCAGGATTATATTAGTGGCAGGAGGAGAGCAGGGGCAGGATTATATTAGTGGCAGGAGGAGAGCTGTGGCAGCATTGTATCAGTGGCAGGAGGAGAGCAGGGGCAGGATTATATCAGTGGCTGGAGGAGAGCAGTGGCAGCATTGTATCAGTGGCAGGAGGAGAGGCAAGTTTAGAGTTTTCATTTTTTTTTCATATGAGGATATTTTTTTCTGGCTAATGTGCGGCTTCCAGCTGACACTGAGAACTCTCCCTGTTCCTGTGCTAGAGGCGACCACATCTGAGTTTCCTTGCACGCTTATTACATGCTTGTAAGTGACCGTTGCCCGACTCCCCTCAGCCACAGGCCCTTTCTTGTGTCTTGTAGACTTGTCGATTTTCATTCTGCGGCCTCCACTTGTTCTCCGTCTCGAGCTTCGATACTTACCGGAAGACTTGGAATCCGTAATGGGGTCACACACAACTTTGCAACCACTTCAGTGGGGGGCCTTCCTATCAATGAGACGACACTGGCGGAGGCTTTAAAAGAATGCGGCTACATGACTGGTCTTATAGGTGCCTCTCCTCTCTGATATAACTTCGTGGTTAAGACTGCTAGCCCCAGCAACCTCCTCTATCTGCTTCCATCTTCTGGCCACATCACCTACTCTGACTGATCACTTTTGTTTTTGCAGGAAAATGGCACCTGGGTCACTATGGAAATTTTCACCCCAATCGGCGCGGTGAGTGTAACCAGCTGGGAACATCCAAGTCATGTCTCAAGGCTTAGTTAAAGAGCTGGACATTGACTTCTAGGATAGCTGCCTTACATCTGGTGGCATCAGTGGCAGAGATGGACATTGACTTCTAGGATAGAGCTGATTTGCATGCCTTTCCTACCAGCTGGGAAGTACTCCATGGGAGAGGAGTCGCCTTATTCTTCTCTCTCACTTCTCAGGTTTCGAATACTACTATGGCATTCCATACAGTAATGACATGGGCTGTACCGACTGCCCAGGATACAACCGCCCTCAATGTGCACCATGTCCGCAGGATCCCAGCACCCCCCACAGGTAATGGCAGCTTCAAAACCTAAGTTAAGTCACCCTTTTGTGTGACATCAGAGTTTTATGACCCTGTGTATTACTCTCTCTAGTCCAGCTGGAGGATGCTATACAAAGCTGGCACTACCCCTGATGGAGAACACTGCCATCCTGGAGCAGCCAGTAAACCTAACCAGCTTATCGGCGCGATATTCCCAGCAGGCAGTCACTTTTATCAAGAATGCCAGGTTAGAAAGGTGTTATTTCTTATGACCTCACATCAATGCCCAGGACAGTGTTAGCGTGGCACAGTGAGAGGTGGAATGCGGGTGAAGCTGTAAGACAACCAGTATGTGGTCGCTGCACTGTGTGGTGACCCAATGTTTGTGCCCTCTTTGCAGTCAGGTGATGTTTGCTGTGTACACCAAATATCAGGTTGCTCCATCTCATCGTCCAAAGTACAAGACATGCCGGGTGTGTCGCCTCCCTGCTCCATGTGCGGGCAGCTCCTGGCTGGGTATAGGCATGCCCTCCTGGTTGTGTAATTCCTTCTGCCTCATCAGGCCCTTGGCAGCTCCTGACATCTGTCAGTGCCAAGACCTTTAGCCGAGTTACCTATCCTTCTGCTATCTCACCATTTACCCCATATAATGTGCAGTATTCAATATGGAGACCAGTGTGACATGCCGCTTGTGTCTGTGCTGAAGGTATCGGGGGCAGCCATTCTTCCTCTATGTGGCTCTGGCACACATGCATGTGCCCCTATCACCCGCCCATGAAAGCCCTGAACATGGACCCTATGAGGACAGCCTGCAGGAGATGGACCGGATAGTAGGCGATATTACGGCCTGCACTGATAGTAACACTCTCATCTGGTTCACAGGTAGGTTCACGCCATAACACCGGCCTTTCACTGCTGCCGCTTGACTTCATGTCACATTCTGTTTCTGCAGGTGACAATGGACCTTGGGCTCAGAAGTGCCATCTTGCAGGAAGCGTGGGACCTTTTTTGGGAAAATGGCAGACAACGCAAGGTAATGATCCAGACCCTCAGATATGAATGATACCTGTAGCTCAGTGGTCTGAGCTACACAACAATATGTTCTGGGGGGAGATGTCACGTGGAAGTGTATAGATAGATATGGACTCCACCCTACAAGCCACGTGGCCACAATTGTATCCTCTGCCGAATCCAGTTGTCTGCATGTCCACACAGACTGAGAACACATCCATCTTGTCTCTATCCAGGTGGCAGCTCAGCAAAGCAAACAACATGGGAAGGTGGCCACCGGATGCCCACGGTGGTATATTGGCCTGGCCAGATTCCACCAAACAGCACAAGCTCTGCATTATTGAGGTAGGTGCCCACCCTACAGCTGCCGTGCTTGGGTCTGGGCAGATTGGTCAGATGCAGTGGTGGAGTGCTTCAGTGAATGCTTCCTACCATAGATTTGGTGGGACTATCATCCTGACTGGACGGATATTCACCCGTATACCACTGACACGTGTCCAGGACTTGCTATGCCCGCTTCCTTGTCTCGTGTTGGATCTATGAAGCTCTCGTGTCTTTACTCTAAGGCCGCCTTCACACAGTGTTTGGACCATTGTTATCATCCGTGACTGGGACCCAAACCCAGGAGTGGAGGCTACACAGAGATCAGGTATCATGGAAAGATTTCCACCTCTTCTGTGAGTTTGGCCTGGTGGAAACCATTGATCAAACACTGACAGCGGGAAAGCGGCCCAATGCTATAATCGGGGCCGTTATGTTTCCGCTCAGAAGATGATTTTGGAGCGGAGACAAAAGTTGTGCATGCAGGACTTTTGTCTCCGCTTCAAAATCATCTTCTGAGCCGAAACATAACGGACCCCATTATAGTCTATGGGGTCCTAAGGGCTCCGTTTGGCTCAGTTATGTGCCTTCTCCGTCCTTCCTGTTCTCCTGCTCCTAAACGGAGGCTGAACGGTGATGTGAACGAAGCCTTAGGAAGCAGGTCCCCACTTCCTCAGAATATATTATAGAAAACAAGAATAGGGTCCGCGCTACGGAGAGCAAGTCTCAGAGGTAACACAAATATAGTTTATTATCGGCGCTCTGCTCCGCAGTTCTCCACCTTCAACTGCTGCAGTGTCTGTGTCTGTGAACCCAAGCGGACGCCCCTGATGAAGCAGGAGCGAAACCCAGGTCAGGCTCCACAGCTCTCCTTCTCCGCCTTCAACTGCTGCAGCGTCTGTGTCTGTAAACCCAAGCGGACGCCCCTGATGAAGCAGGAGCGAAACCCGGGTCAGGCTCCGCAGCTCTCCTCCTCCGCCTTCAACTGCTGCAGCGTCTGTGTCTGTAAACCCAAGCGGACGCCCCTGATGAAGCAGGAGCGAAACCCGGGTCAGGCTCCGCAGCTCTCCTCCTCCGCCTTCAACTGCTGCAGCGTCTGTGTCTGTAAACCCAAGCGGACGCCCCTGATGAAGCAGGAGCGAAACCCGTGTCAGGCTCCGCAGCTCTCCTCCTCCGCCTTCAACTGCTGCAGTGTCTGTGTCTGTAAACCCAAGCGGACGCCCATGATGAAGCAGGAGCGAAACCCGGGTCAGGCTCCGTAGCTCTCCTCCTCCGCCTTCAACTGCTGCAGTGTCTGTGTCTGTAAACCCAAGCGGACGCCCCTGATGAAGCAGGAGCGAAACCCGGGTCAGGCTCCGCAGTTCTCCTCCTCCGCCTTCAACTGCTGCAGCGTCTGTGTCTGTAAACCCAGGAGCGAAACCCGGGTCAGGCATTGTTTTATATGGGATGTTGAACTCAAGACTACAATCTTGTAAGTAAAATAAAGTGTACCGTACTATGAACTTTTAAAACGGGTCTATGCTATGTCGGTACTTCTTTGAAGGTTGTAGCAAGATCGATCCTGAACAGCCCGTGGGTTTACAGACACAGACGCTGCAGCAGTTGAAAGTAGAGGAGGAGAGCTGCGGATCAGAGCACCAATAATCAACTATATTTGTGTTACCTCTGAGACTTGCTGACACTAGCGCGGACCCTATGCTTGTTTTTCATAATGGAGGATGAGAGTGATCCTTCTAAAAGGTCAGAGCACCCCATGAGCCTTGTGACTTGGATAGTGGCCTTTGCTCCAGCAGAGTAAATGTTATCCTTACTGACTTGTGATCAGTGATTTATTGCTGAGTGATTAACCCTTTCATGGCCGCTCTTCCCTGAACATACCGATAGTCTTTTTGTGTGGTTGTCCCCCACACACATTGGTGTATTGTCAGTCTAATGTGTGTGGGGCGCTCCCGATCCTCCTCTGAC
This sequence comes from Bufo gargarizans, assembly GCF_014858855.1. NCBI lineage: Eukaryota > Metazoa > Chordata > Amphibia > Anura > Bufonidae > Bufo > Bufo gargarizans. The sequence continues at coordinate 39,297,418 of NC_058085.1, read as the reverse complement.
AGATGGGATTGGGTGAAATGAATATTTTCTCCCGGTCCTTTAGCCGCCATCAGAAGTGTCTGGCAGCAGATTTCTTTGCCCTCCCCATAGAATACACACACACACGTAAAGTCGAGATGAATGTGTATGGGGAAGACGGGAGGGAGATGGGAAAGATAGCTGTTCGGCCAACATGGTGACTATACACATTCCTGTATATGGCTCTGGAGCCCAGGCGGGGGCCCTGCTGTATATGGCTCTGGAGCCCAAGTGGGGGCCCTGCTGTATATGGCTCTGGAGCCCAGGCGGGGGCCCTGCTGTATATGGCTCTGGAGCCCTGCTGTATATGGCTCTGGAGCCCAGGCGGGGGCCCTGCTGTATATGGCTCTGGAGCCCAGGCGGGGGCCCTGCTGTATATGGCTCTGGAGCCGAGGCGGGGGCCCTGCTGTATATGGCTCTGGAGCCGAGGCGGGGGCCCTGCTGTATGTGGCTCTAGAGCTGTGGTGGGGGTCCTGCTGCATGTGGCTCTGGAGCCGAGGTGGGGGCCCTGCTGTATGTGGCTCTGGAGCCGAGGCGGGGGCCCTGCTGCATGTGGCTCTGGAGCCGAGGCGGGGGCCATGTTGTATGTGGCTCTAGAGCTGTGGTAGGGGCCCTGTTGTATATGGCTCTGGAGCCGAGGTGGGGGTCCTGCTGTATATGGCTCTGGAGCCGAGGTGGGGGTCCTGCTGTATGTGGCTCTGGAGCCGAGGCGGGGGCTCTGCTGTATGTGGCTCTGGAGCTGAGGCAGGGGCCCTGTTGCATGCTGTTACGGACACACTATTACATTGCCCAGCACTTCACAATGCTATCTGAGATATGCGTAGCCGCCTGCTCTGACTCGGGCAGCTTGATGCTACGGTCCAGTCGGCAGAAGAAGGTCACAGGTCGATGATGATGAAGAACGTGGCTGGGTGTGATGTTTGATGCATTTCATTCACTTCTATTCCCTTAGTACTCTGGACATTTTCCCCACTTTGGTGGCACTGGCACATGGCACGCTACCTGCCAATCGACGGTTTGATGGAAAAGATGTGTCTGAGATCCTGCGTGGAGGCCCACAGGATGCACAGAGGGTGAGTGGTGGCACGTGGGCTGCTGACCTCAGAAATCCTTCCTAGTAGAAGTGGATAGATCTGCTTATATCCTGCCAGCGAGAGCGTCCGTGTCCGACAGAAAATACTTCAAAGAGGGTGTCTGTTCCGGATGATGTAAATGTTCTGCTGCTTCTCGGTACCAGCCATCACTTCTTGGCTCTGGGCTCGGGTGTCAGCCGCCGGCATGTTGCCTTTAGATCACTCTACCCTGTAGTGACAAATGAAGTGTAAGCTCTGCAGCCACATAGTCTGCCCCTGTCCGCTCACACATTATCTGCCCCCTTCTGTCTCACATTGGCGAGGGCGGCCATGCTTTCTCTGTCCGGTCAGATCATCATACTAGAAACTGAAATTCATTTCCCTCTTCAGATCATGTATCACCCCAACAGCGGAGCCGGCGGAAGATTAGGGGACATAGAGGCCATGAGATGGGGGCACTACAAGGCCTTCTACACCACAGGTAACGGGGGCACGGAAAGACGTGTCACACCTGATCAGGAGGGGAGGGTTGCCATCTGTATTACAGGAGTGAGGACACAGATGACCACCCTTCCATATACCCCCTCCCATGCTCCAGACCACTCTCCCATAGCCCCTTCTCATACTCCTGACCACCCTTCCATATTCCCCCTCCCATGCTTCTGACCACCCTCCAATATGCCCCCTCTCGTACTCCTGACCATCCTCTCTTATGCCCCCTCCCGTGCTTCTGACCACCCCTCCCATAAGCCTCTCTTGCTCCTGACCACCCTCTAATAAGCCCCTCCTATGCTCCTGGACACCCTCCCATATGCCCTCTGTCATGCTGACTACCCTCCCATATGCCCTCTCCCGTGCTCCTGACCACCCTTTTATATGCCCCCTCTCCCGTGCTCCTGACTACCCATCCATATACCCCCTCCTGTGCTCCTGACCACCATCCTATAGCCCCCTCTCATGTTCCTGCACAGCTATCATAAGCCCATCCCATGCTCCTGATTACCCTCTCATGCTCTTGACCACCCTCCCTTATCCCCCCTCCTGTGACCAGACCACCCTTCCATAGCCCCCTTTCATACTGCTGACCACCATTCCATGTACCCCCTCCTGTGCTCCTGACCACCCTCCCATATGTCCCTCCTGGGCTTCTGACAACCTTCTAATAAGCCCCTCCTATGCTCTTGACCACCCTCCCATATGCCCTTTCCTGTGCTCCTGACCACCTTCCCTTATGCCCCTGCCGTTCTCCTGACCACCCTCCCATATGCCCTTTCCTGTGCTCCTGACCACCCTCCCATATGCCCTTTCCTATGCTCCTGACCACCCTCCCATATGCCCTTTCCTTTGCTCCTGACCACCCTCCCATATGCCCTTTCCTTTGCTCCTGACCACCCTCCCATATGCCTTTTCCTGTGCTCCTGACCACCCTCCTATATGTCCCTCCTGGGCTCCTGACAACCTTCTAATAAGCCCCTCCTATGCTCCTGACCACCTTCCCATATGCCCTTTCCTGTGCTCCTGACCACCCTCCCATATGCCCTTTCCTGTGCTCCTGACCACCCTCCCATATGCCCTTTCCTGTGCTCCTGACCACCCTCCCATATTGTTTCCGGCTTCGTACTGCCTTGGATGCAGCTTTTAATCTTCACTTTCTGGTTACTCTTTGGTAGGTGGCGCTTTAGCTTGTGATGGAAGCATCGGACGCCCTCAGTTCCATGACCCCCCTCTGCTGTTCAACCTTAATTATGACCCCCAGGAGGGGGCACCGTTAGCCCCGGGAAGCAAGGAGTACGAGTGGCTGCTTCCTCTCCTTTCCCAGGCAATGGTGGATCTTCATGACGATGTCCGCACCGACAATGTTTCCACAGCTGACTACTCCCAGCATCCATCAGCCGCCCCCTGCTGTAACCCGGAGCTCGCTGCTTGCCGCTGTGCGGAGCCAGGTGGGGGGGGGGGCATTGTCCGTCTCCATTAACCGTTTTGTACTCGGCAGACATTTAGTATTTGAAGAGTTTAATTATTATACATAATAAATGATGTTAAAATACAGAATCCACTGATGAAAGGTGGCGGCGGTGACCTTTCCCACACCCTGTCACCTCGCCCATCCTTCGTTCGCACTCCAGTGCGTGCGCTCTTCGACTTTTTGGCAGCTAGTCACGGCAAATCTCTCTGACCTCCACGACACAAATTTATCTACCGAAATCAAAACAGAAGCGGGGGATGGGGGGGGTAGGTAAAGATCCGTGAGACAACGGTACCCCTCCAACATATCAACGTAATATAAGGGATTATCCCCCCCCCAGCACTGAAATAATCCAACATATCAACGGAATATGAGGGATTACACCCCCCAACACTAATAATCCAACATATCAACGTAATATAAGGGATTATCCCCGCAACACTGTAATAAACCAACATATCAACAGAATATAAGGGATTATACCCCCCCCCCCCCCACAATGTAATAATCCAACATATCAATGTAATATAAGGGATTATCCCCCCCGGTGACATTATATTGATAATACACGTCACCTCGTACACTGGTGTAATATAAGGGATTATCCCCCCCCCATCCCCACTGTGACATTATATGGATAATACACGTCACCTGGTACCCTGGTGTAAAATAAGGGATTATTTCCCCCCACTGTGACATTATATGGCTAATACGCGTCACCTAGTACACTGGTGTAATATAGGGGATTATTCCCCCCATTGATAATTCGAGTCTCAGGACACTGGTTTTACAATATAAGGTATAATGTCCGCCCTGTAACATTATATAGATATTACAGCACGCTGGTAATAACCCGCCCACTACAACAAGGGCGTGACCACTTTGTAAAGATGACGTCCCATGATTTCCACCTGTCCATAGGACACTTAGGAGTTCCAAACAGCCCCAGGCCGCCACTACTGCCCAGACTAGGGGAAGCAGCAGCTGATCCGAAGCTAGAAAGCTTGGCCGTCTGGGCATGCTGATAGCTGTAGTTCTACTCAATCTAACACTCCAAATAATCCCACGTTCATCAGGGTCCCCAGCTTTGTCACAATGATGATATCCACAAGTCACGGCTCCGATACGTAACCCTTGAGCTGCTCCTCCAATAAACCATCCAGACATCACTGGTAGGCACTGGAATGGTGGGTCACTGGCCCTTCCCGCCCCCAGTTCAAGGACCCCGAATGCTCACAGGAGGAAACTCTTTCTCATCATCTAGCTGCACTGGACCCACAGCAAACTCATGTTCTGGAAGCAGCTCGCCACGCAGGGCGCCTCCATCCTCCGAGTAGCCTGGGAAACAAAACAGCAATGTCAGAGCCCGTCAGGGAAACACAGCCGGACATCATCGGCCGCAGGTCTCACCTGCAACAGTGGATGTGGAGGGGACACCGCTCGCTCTGGCCACAGTGGCTGCGTAAGATGCCGGCGCCGGAGTCTCCACATCGCCAGATTCTGGCTTCTCCAAACTGAGGAGGCTGCAAAGAAAAGCTTTCTAAACCATATAGATATGACCCAGGAGAAAAGCGTTCTAACCAGTCTAGATAGGACCAAGGAGAAGGCTGCTGACGCGTCTCGATATGGCTCAGGATATGGAAGAGCCTTCTATCTAGTCTAGATAAGACCCAAAAAGAAGAAGTCTTCTAACCAGTCTAGATATGACCCAGGGGAAGATCCTTCTAACCAGTCTAGATATGACCAGGGGAGGAACCTCCAAAACAGTCTAGATGTGACTAAGGAGGAGCTGCATTCTAACCCACCTAGATATGACCCAGGAGGAGAAAGAGACCTCTAACCTGTCTAGATATGACCCAGGAAGGAAGAAAAGCTTTCTAACCCATCTATGACCCAGGTAAAAAGCGTTCTAACAAGTCTAGATATCACTTGGGGAGGAGCCTGCTAACCAGTTTAGATATCACTTGGGGAGGAGCCTGCTAACCAATCTAGATTTTACCTGGGGAGGAGGAACCTTCCAACCAGTCTTGATGTGACCTGGGAAGGAGATGCCTTCTAACCAGTCTAGATATGACCTGGGGCGAAGGAGCCCGCTAACCAGTCTAGAAATGACCCAGGGGAGTAAGAGTCCTCTGACCAATCTAGATATGACTGAGGAGGAAAGTGCTAACCAGTCTATATATGATGTAACTCAGGAGGAAGTCTTACAAGCCTGGGTCTTGTGACATCTAGAATACTGATAAACATCAGCGGAACCAAGGAGCACTGGGATGTCCATGGTCATACTTACCTGTGCTTCCTTATTAAAACACACTCGCCACCATCTTGTGGATCCAGGTTATAGATGTAGAGAAGGCCACTGGAAGAGGACACCAGGAGCCGTGGCAGTTTCTGTATCCTGAAAGCAGAGGAATTGTGTCGGTATCTGACATCAGAGAAGAGGCGTCCAGGGGTTAATGCACTTACGTCACCAGAGTACACGCATTTTTGTGCCCAGAGAAGCTGAGACGGACAGTGGCGAAGGCGCGGTCCTGGTTCATCATGTCTGACACCTGAGCTGGGAGGTAGGTTGAGGCAGCCATGAACATCTTTCCCATATAGCCGCTCCAAGAGGAGTTTTCCTCTGATCTATGGGGGCAATATAGCAATATAATAGTCAACTGAGCCGCAGATCCCAGGACCGTTCCCAAGCACAGACTGCGTTCTACAAGTCACATCAACGGAAGCAACAGTGACCAAACAGCCATCTGCTGGTGACCAAGAGGAACTGCAACCTGATCAAAGGCGTATGAAATGAACACAAGGACAATAGCAGTTTACCAACCCTTGTACTGCCCCTGTGGTCTTCACTAGTAACTGATCCCTCCAGTACTGCCCCCTGTGGTCCTCACTAGTAACTGATCCCTCCAGTACTGCCCCCTGTGGTCCTCACTAGTAACTGATCCCTCCAGTACTGCCCCCTATGGTCCTCACTAGTAACTGATCCCTCCAGTACTGCCCCTGTGGTCTTCACTAGTAACTGACCCCTCCAATACTGCCCTCTGTAGTCCTCAATAGTAACTGATCCCTCCAGTACTGCCCCCTGTGGTACTCACTAGTAACTGATCCCTCCAGTACTGCACCCTGTGGTCCTCACTATTAACTGATCCCTCCAGTACTGCCCCCTGTGGTCCTCATTAGTAACTGTGATCCAGTACTGCCCCCTGTGGTCCTCATTAGTAACTGATCCCTCCAGTACTGCCCCCTGTGGTCCTCACTAGTAACTGATCCCTCCAGTACTGCCCCCTGTGGCCTCACTAGTAACATATCCCTCCAGTACTGCCCCCTGTGGCCTCACTAGTAACATATCCCTCCAGTACTGCCCCCTGTGGTCCTCACTAGTAACTGATCCCTCCGGTACTGCTCCCTCTGGTCCTCACTAGTAACTGATCCCTCCAGTACTGCCCCCTGTGGTTCTCACTAGTAACTGATCCCTCCAGTACTGCCCCCTGTGATCCTCACTAGTAACTGATCCCTCCAGTACTGCCCCCTGTGGTCCTCACTAGTAACTGATCCCTCCAGTACTGCCACCTGTGGTCCTCACTAGTAACTGTGATCCCTCCAGTACTGCCCCCTGTGGTTTTCACTAGTAACTGATCCCTCCAGTACTGCCCCCTGTGGCCTCACTAGTAACTATAAAAACAAAGCAACAGTAGACACTGTAGTCCGTGTATACCCCAGAAGTTTGTTAATAATAGCAGCAGTCCAGATGACAGGAGCCGGTCCTCTCTCCTGTATGTAATAGTAAAAGAAAATAGGTTCTGGTCCACGCTTCTCCCTGCAAACACGTAGCCACTTGTGCGCACAGGAAAAAATGTGTTTATCACAGGCAGACGCCCTGTTCCTCGCTCCACGCTGCCCAGCGAAATCTCATACACTCCAGCACCTTCAAAGAAACGCCAACATAGTGCAGCATCCGCAAAGCCATTGGGTGAGACCCGGGTCGGGCGGACAGCGGACTGACTAATATTTTATGCTGATATCAAGTGCTTGTTTGCGAGTACAATAAATAGGTTTTCATTTAAAAGTACCGTGGATGCTGCACTATGTTGGCGTTTCTTTGAAGGTGCTGGAGTGTATGAGATGTCGCTGGGCAGGGTGGAGCGAGGAACAGGGCGTCTGCCTGTGATAAACACATCTTTTCCTGCGTGCACAAGTGGCTACGTGTTTGCAGGGAGAAGCGTGGACCAGGACCCATTTGCTTCTACTCTCACTAGTAACTGATCCCTCCAATACTGCCCCCTGTGGTCCTCACTAGTAACTGTGATCCCTCCAATACTGCCCCCTGTGGTCCTCACTAGTAACTGATTCTTCCAGTACTGCCCCCTGTGGTCCTCACTAGTAACTGTGATCCCTCTAATACTGCCCCCTGTGGTCCTCACTAGTAACTGATCCTTCCAGTACTGCCCCGTGGTCCTCACTAGTAACTGATCCCTCCAGTACTGCTCCCTGTGGTCCTCATTAGGAACTGATACCTCTAATACTGCCCCCTGTGGTCCTCACTAGTAACAGATGCCTCCGGTACTGCTCCCTCTGGTCCTCACTAGTAACTGTGATCCAGTACTGCCCCTGTGGTCCTCACTAGTAGCTGTGATCCAGTACTGACCCCTGTGGTCCTCACTAGTAGCTGTGATCCAGTACTGACCCCTGTGGTCCTCACTAGTAGCTGTGATCCCTCCAGTACTGCCCCTGTGGTCCTCACTAGTAGCTGTGATCCAGTACTGACCCCTGTGGTCCTCACTAGTAGCTGTGATCCAGTACTGACCCCTGTGGTCCTCACTAGTAGCTGTGATCCCTCCAGTACTGACCCCTGTGGTCTTCACTAGTAACTGATCCCTCCAGTACTGCCCCCTGTGGTTCTCACTAGTAAATGTGATCCCTCCAGTACTGCCCCCTGTGGTCCTCACTAGTAACTGATCCCTCCAGTACTGACCCCTGTGGTCCTCACTAGTAACTGATCCCTCCAGTACTGCCCCCTGTGGTTCTCACTAGTAACTGTGATCCCTCCAGTACTGCCCCCTGTGGTTCTCACTAGTAAATGTGATCCCTCCAGTACTGCCCCCTGTGGTCCTCACTAGTAACTGATCCCTCCAGTACTGCCCCCTGTGGTTCTCACTAGTAACTGTGATCCCTCCAGTACTGCCCCCTGTGGTCCTCACTAGTAACTGATCCCTCCAGTACTGCCCCCTGAGGTTCTCACTAGTAACTGTGATCCCTCCAGTACTGCCCCCTGTGGTCCTCACTAGTAACTGATCCCTCCAGTACTGCCCCCTGTGGTTCTCACTAGTAACTGTGATCCCTCCAGTACTGCCCCCTGTGGTTCTCACTAGTAAATGTGATCCCTCCAGTACTGCCCCCTGTGGTCCTCACTAGTAACTGATCCCTCCAGTACTGCCCCCTGTGGTTCTCACTAGTAACTGTGATCCCTCCAGTACTGCCCCCTGTGGTCCTCACTAGTAACTGATCCCTCCAGTACTGCCCCCTGTGGTTCTCACTAGTAACTGTGATCCAGTACTGCCCCCTGTAGTCCTCACTAGTAACTGATCCCTCCAGTACTGCCGCCTGTGGTCCTCACTAGTAACTGATCCCTCCAGTACTGCCCCCTGTGGTCCTCACTAGTAACTGATCCCTCCAGTACTGCCCCCTGTGGTTCTCACTAGTAACTGTGATCCAGTACTGCCCCCTGTGATCCTCACTAGTAACTGATCCCTCCAGTACTGCCCCCTGTGGTTTTCACTAGTAACTGATCCCTCCAGTACTGCCCCCTGTGGCCTCACTAGTAACTATAAAAACAAAGCAACAGTAGACACTGTAGTCCGTGTATACCCCAGAAGTTTGTTAATAATAGCAGCAGTCCAGATGACAGGAGCCGGTCCTCTCTCCTGTATGTAATAGTAAAAGAAAATAGGTTCTGGTCCGCGCTTCTCCCTGCAAACACGTAGCCACTTGTGCGCACAGGAAAAAATGTGTTTATCACAGGCGGACGCCCTGTTCATCGCTCCACGCTGCCCAGCGAAATCTCATACACTCCAGCACCTTCAAAGAAACGCCAACATAGTGCAGCATCCGCAAAGCCATTGGGTGAGACCCGGGTCGGGCGGACAGCGGACTGACTAATATTTTATGCTGATATCAAGTGCTTGTTTGCGAGTACAATAAATAGGTTTTCATTTAAAAGTACCGTGGATGCTGCACTATGTTGGCGTTTCTTTGAAGGTGCTGGAGTGTATGAGACTTCGCTGGGCAGCGTGGAGCGAGGAACAGGGCGTCCGCCTGTGATAAACACATCTTTTCCTGCGTGCACAAGTGGCTACGTGTTTGCAGGGAGAAGCGTGGACCAGGACCCATTTGCTTCTACTCTCACTAGTAACTGATCCCTCCAATACTGCCCCCTGTGGTCCTCACTAGTAACTGTGATCCCTCTAATACTGCTCCCTGTGGTCCTCACTAGTAACTGATCCTTCCAGTACTGCCCCGTGGTCCTCACTAGTAACTGATCCCTCCAGTACTGCCCCCTGTGGTCCTCACTAGTAACTGATTCTTCCAGTACTGCCCCCTGTGGTCCTCACTAGTAACTGATCCCTCCAGTACTGCTCCCTGTGGTCCTCACTAGTAACTGTGATCCAGTACTGCCCCCTGTGGTCCTCACTAGTAACTGTGATCCCTCTAATACTGCCCCCTGTGGTCCTCACTAGTAACTGATCCTTCCAGTACTGCCCCGTGGTCCTCACTAGTAACTGATCCCTCCAGTACTGCTCCCTGTGGTCCTCATTAGGAACTGATACCTCTAATACTGCCCCCTGTGGTCCTCACTAGTAACAGATGCCTCCGGTACTGCTCCCTCTGGTCCTCACTAGTAACTGTGATCCCTCCAATACTGCCCCTGTGGTCCTCACTAGTAACTGTGATCCAGTACTGCCCCCTGTGGTCCTCACTAGTAACTGTGATCCAGTACTGCCCCCTGTGGTCCTCACTAGTAACTGTGATCCCTCCAGTACTGCCCCCTGTGGTTTTCACTAGTAACTGATCCCTCCAGTACTGCCCCCTGTGGTTCTCACTAGTAAATGTGATCCCTCCAGTACTGCCCCCTGTGGTCCTCACTAGTAACTGATCCCTCCAGTACTGCCCCCTGTGGTCCTCACTAGTAACTGATCCCTCCAGTACTGCCCCCTGTGGTCCTCACTAGTAACTGTGATCCCTCCAGTACTGCCCCCTGTGGTTCTCACTAGTAAATGTGATCCCTCCAGTACTGCCCCCTGTGGTCCTCACTAGTAACTGATCCCTCCAGTACTGCCCCCTGTGGTTCTCACTAGTAACTGTGATCCCTCCAGTACTGCCCCCTGTGGTCCTCACTAGTAACTGATCCCTCCAGTACTGCCCCCTGAGGTTCTCACTAGTAACTGTGATCCCTCCAGTACTGCCCCCTGTGGTCCTCACTAGTAACTGATCCCTCCAGTACTGCCCCCTGTGGTTCTCACTAGTAACTGTGATCCCTCCAGTACTGCCCCCTGTGGTTCTCACTAGTAAATGTGATCCCTCCAGTACTGCCCCCTGTGGTCCTCACAAGTAACTGATCCCTCCAGTACTGCCCCCTGTGGTTCTCACTAGTAACTGTGATCCCTCCAGTACTGCCCCCTGTGGTCCTCACTAGTAACTGATCCCTCCAGTACTGCCCCCTGAGGTTCTCACTAGTAGCTGTGATCCAGTACTGCCCCCTGTAGTCCTCACTAGTAACTGATCCCTCCAGTACTGCCGCCTGTGGTCCTCACTAGTAACTGATCCCTCCAGTACTGCCCCCTGTGGTCCTCACTAGTAACTGATCCCTCCAGTACTGCCCCCTGTGGTTCTCACTAGTAACTGTGATCCAGTACTGCCCCCTGTGATCCTCACTAGTAACTGATCCCTCCAGTACTGCCCCCTGTGGTTTTCACTAGTAACTGATCCCTCCAGTACTGCCCCCTGTGGTTTTCACTAGTAACTGATCCCTCCAGTACTGCCCCCTGTGGTTTTCACTAGTAACTGTGATCCCTCCAGTACTGCCCCCTGTGGTTTTCACTAGTAACTGATCCCTCCAGTACTGCCCCCTGTGATCCTCGTTAGTAACTGATCCCTCCAGTACTGCCCCCTGTGGTTTTCACTAGTAACTGATCCCTCCAGTACTGCCCCCTGTGGTTCTCTCTAATGATTACAACTCCATCTCATCTTGCAGTTTTCTCATTCATCGGGATAAGAGGCTCGTGTAGCATCCCTCGGTCTCACCTTTCTGGTACATGCTCCAGCTTGAAGATGTGCACGGTCTCCGTGTTGCTGGACACACAAAGGAACTGAGAGTCCATGCTGAATACCAGGGAGCTGATGTTAACGTATCTGTAGTACAAGAGATGAAATGACAGCAATGTCTTGTCGCTTCCAGAGCAGCAGCATGCAGAGCTGTGTAGAAGTATTCACCCCCCAGGTTCCCAGATTTTTTGGCATCCTTGTTTGAATACTCTTTATTTTTTTTTGATTTGTAGAAAACGAAGCCACGCACTGTAGTCTCTGGCCACCAAGGAACATCGCCGGGATCTGTCCTCTGCGCCTAGGAGCTCGGCCAGGATCCGTCCTGTGCGCCCAGGAACCCGGCCGGGATCTGTCCTCTGCAGGTGTATATAATATATACAGTACAGACCAAAAGTTTGGACACACCTTCTCATTCAAAGAGTTTTCTTTATTTTCATGACTATGAAAATTGTAGATTCACACTGAAGGCATCAAAACTATGAATTAACACATGTGGAATTATATACATAACAAAAAGGTGTGAAACAACTGAAAATATATCATATTCTAGGTTCTTCAAAGTAGCCACCTTTTGCTTTGATTACTGCTTTGCACACTCTTGGCATTCTCTTGATGAGCTTCAAGAGGTGGTCACCTGAAATGGTCTTCCAACAGTCTTGAAGGAGTTCCCAGAGATGCTTAGCACTTGTTGGCCCTTTTGCCTTCACTCTGCGGTCCAGCTCACCCCAAACCATCTCGATTGGGTTCAGGTCCGGTGACTGTGGAGGCCAGGTCATCTGGCGCAGCACCCCATCACTCTCCTTCACGGTCAACTAGCCCTTACACAGCCTGGAGGTGTGTTTGGGGTCATTGTCCTGTTGAAAAATAAATGATGGTCCAACTAAACGCAAACCGGATGGAATAGCATGCCGCTGCAAGATGCTGTGGTAGCCATGCTGGTTCAGTATGCCTTCAATTTTGAATAAATCCCCAACAGTGTCACCAGCAAAGCACCCCCACACCATCACACCTCCTCCTCCATGCTTCACGGTGGGAACCAGGCATGTAGAGTCCATCCGTTCACCTTTTCTGCGTCGCACAAAGACACGGTGGTTGGAACCAAAGATCTCAAATTTGGACTCATCAGACCAAAGCACAGATTTCCACTGGTCTAATGTCCATTCCTTGTGTTCTTTAGCCTAAACAAGTCTCTTCTGCTTGTTGCCTGTCCTTAGCAGTGGTTTCCTAGCAGATATTCTACCATGAAGGCCTGATTCACACAGTCTCCTCTTAACAGTTGTCCTAGAGATGTGTCTGCTGCTAGAACTCTGGGTGGCATTGACCTGGTCTCTAATCTGAGCTGCTGTTAACCTGCAATTTCTGAGGCTGGTGACTCGGATGAACTTATCCTCCGCAGCAGAGGTGACTCTTGGTCTTCCTTTCCTGGGTCCGCATGTGAGCCAGTTTCTTTGTAGCGCTTGATGGTTTTTGTGACTGCACTTGGGGACACTTTCAAAGTTTTCCCAATTTTTCAGACTGACTGACCTTAATTTCTTAAAGTAATGATGGCCACTCGTTTTTCTTTACTTAGCTGCTTTTTTCTTGCCATAATACAAATTCTAACAGTCTATTCAGTAGGACTATCAGCTGTGTATCCACCTGACTTCTCCACAACGCAACTGATGGTCCCAACCCCATTTATAAGGCAAGAAATCCCACTTATTAAACCTGACAGGGCACACCTGTGAAGTGAAGACCATTTCAGGTGACTACCTCTTGAAGCTCATCAAGAGAATGCCAAGAGTGTGCAAAGCAGTAATCAAAGCAAAAGGTGGCTACTTTGAAGAACCTAGAATATGACATATTTTCAGTTGTTTCACACTTTTTTGTTATGTATATAATTCCACATGTGTTAATTCATAGTTTTGATGCCTTCAGTGTGAATATACAATTTTAATAGTCATGAAAATAAAGAAAACTCTTTGAATGAGAAGGTGTGTCCAAACTTTTGGTTTGTACTGTGTGTGTGTGTGTGTGTATGTATATATATATATATATATATATACACACACACACACACACACACACACACACATACACACCTGTATACAGCATCAGGTCATATATATATATATATATATATACACACACACACACACACACACAGAGTATATACACCTGTATACAGCATCAGGTCTTCTAGGTACATATATATATATATATATATATATATATATATATATATATATATATATAGTGTAGGGATCTCTGTCTCTCAATAGGTCGGCAATGACAGATTTCCACGGATAACAGGGGTTAAAGTCAAAACTGTGTTTTATTTGGTCACTTCAGCATCACGTACACATCCATGTTATGTCCTCACTTGGTTAGGTGAAGCTACAGCACCGGCCAAACATAAACCCAAACCTGCCCATGATAAGGAATACATCACGTGGCTCCTGACTCTACAGGTGAGTGTTCACACCGGGGGAGAAATCCAGTTCCCACAGCCATACAGTTCAGCAGCTGCTCAGGCTTCTCTCTAGACTCATCCACTAGGGGTCTCTTTATCCCTCAATCAGGCCTGGCAAATACCGGCAGTGGAGACTCCCCTCTACCAACCTGTCTCCAGCCCAGAGAACTTACAGAGAAGATCCCCAGCAAGCTAGGCATCACTGCAGCACAACATCTTCTTTACCTCACCCAACTAAACTAGACGGGTGTACACACCCCTCCACACCTCTATGGTGCACTTCACCACTATATAGATATATTTTGGTGAAGTGTACGGTAAAGTGCAGCTGAAACCCAGAAAGCTGCACTTGGTTCAGCAGAGATAGTTTGCTGGGACTCTTTTGTTTAAAGTTTGTATGGGTTGAATTTTATTTGGACTGAGATGCAAGTTTGGCTGTGAGACCTCCCTGTCCACCTCATTCCACAGCAGATATTCGTTATAGCCCGTCAGATTCCAGGTGTAGTGTGCTGGGATCGTCACTGGGGAATAAAGCAGATCTCAGAAGGTCAGTCTGGGAAGAGGAATTGAGTCTGGAAAGATACACTCGGAGAAGCTGACCTGCATGGTTGGAGCTCGGTAACTGGCTGACCATGAGGAAATGTAAAGCCTGAATTCCCTGGTGTGACCAGGACTTAGAGGTGATCTAAGAGAGGAATCGCCTGTGTATTAGTTAGCGCCCAGACGGGCAGGTGTTTATTTTTGTTGGTTTTCCGTGTTTTTTTGTGCTGGAACCTCAACCAGTGACGCTATAACTGGGATGATAACCTTTTCTGCTGAAGTGACCCAAAAAAAGCCCTGTTTGGACTCTGAACCCCGCTGTTTAGGAGGTCTGTCATTGCCGCTATGCTTGGAAAATTATCCTTTACAATTGGTGGAGGATGCAGGCAACTGGTTGCTAAGGGCAACAGCGTGACAGTTTTGTGCTTTTATGTCCTGGGTGAAAGCTGCAGCTGCTATGCAAAGTTCATCAAGTTCAATGGAGGAAATGATAAAGCTGTTTTTGCAGGCCAATCGGGAGGATAAAAAGAGACGTGAAGAAGCGTTACATGTCCAGGCCTTACATGCACAGCGGCAGGCTCAGCTGGAGGCCCAGGCCCGGCAGCAGGAAACTAATAGTTTGCTGCACTAAGAGAGACTGTTGTAGCTCCAGCCCAACAACTGGAGGTAAGCTCCCCAGAGACTGTGAATATGAGGAGGGCTGTTCACCGGGCCTTGCAAAACCTGACGCCCGATGACGACATCAAGGCCTACCCCACTGTGTTTGAGAGAGTGGCAGAGAAAGAGAGACTGCCAGTAGTCGAATGGGCAGAGGTCCTTGCGATCTTTGTCAGGTGAACCGCAAAAGGCCTACTATGACCTCAGGGAGCAGCATGTCCAGGACTATGCCAAATTAAAAGCGGAGGTCCTTGCTCGCTTGGGCGTTACACTGGCTATTTGTGCTAGGAGGGTTGGACATGGGGGTTGGACATGGGGACCCCCAGACTGCTGACCAGCTTGTCAACCTGGTGAAAAGGTTCCTGGCGACTGAGGACCACCTCCGTGATGTCCCTGCAGCACCAACACCTGTGAAGGAGTGCAAGAAGGAGCACGGCACTGAAGGCTGCGCATGGGCAAAAGACTGAGTCCCAGGGGCATCTTTTAAATCTTCAAAATAACAAAATAGGAAAATGGACTGAAGCTAAATTATAAATCACATTATAATCACATAAAGGAGGGCATCATACACAGCCTTGAAAAATTATGATTGATGGCCTGCTGGTGACCCTCAAAAACATTAGGAGCAAGGGCCTGCTGGTGACCGTCTAAAACATTAGGGGCGATGGCCTGCTGCTGATCTGACCATCTAAAAATTAGGGGCGATGGCCTGCTGCTGATCTGACCATGGAAAAAATTATAGGCAAGGGCCTGCTGCTGATCTGACAGTCTAAAACATTAGGAGCGGGGGGAGCCTAATAAGCATGTTGATATGATGGAGGAGGAGGATGAGAAAAGGAAGACAACCATATACCCTTTATTGTGGTGGAAGGGGTGCATGGGAATACAGTGTATTCAATAAAGCCACATGTAAAGTGCCTTTATGTTCAGCCGCCTTCCTATGGTGGAGTAGAGAAGTCAGGGGCAATCCAGGCCTTGTTCATTTTGATAAGAGTTAACCTGCCAGCATTTTCAGTTGACAGGCGGATGCGCTTATCAGTTATTATGCCCCCAGCAGCACTAAATACCCGCTCTGACAAAACACTGGCGGCAGGGCAGGCCAGCACCTCCAAGGCGTAGCGCGCCAGTTCGTGACACGTGTCCAGCTTGGACACCCAATAGTTGCAAGAAACAGATGGATCATTGAGGGCGCTGACATGGTCTGCTACGTACTCCTTCACCACCTTCCAAAACTTTTCTCTCCTTGTGACACTAGGCCGCGCATCAGGGTGAGGTTGCTGGCGGGGTGTCATGAAACTGTCCTAGGCCTTGGAGCGTTTTGCCCTGCCTCTGTTGGAACTGCTGTGTATTCCCCTTGTCTCCCCTCCTCGGTTGGCCAAGAAACTACGTACTCTGCTGCCAGCATTGTCAGATGGAAATTTTTGGAGCAATTTTCCACAAGGACCTTCTGGTACTGCACCATTTTACTAGTCCTCTCCACCACAGGAATGCGAGATGAGAAGTTCTCTTTGTAGCGGGGCTCGAGAAGGGTTAACAACCAGTAATCTGTGTTGGCCAAAATGCCTATAATACGAGGGTCACGGGAAAGGCAACCTAACATAAAGTTAGCCATGTGTGCCAGAGTACCAACAAGCAAGACTTCGCTGTCCTCATCAGGAGGATGACTCTCAATCTCCTCATCCTCTTCCTCCTCTTCTACCCATCCACGCTGAACAGATGGAATAAAACTTCCATTGGTACTACCCTCTGTAGCGGAGGCAACAGTCTCCTGCTCCTCCTCATCATCCAATTTGCGCTGAGAAGATGAACTGAGGGTGGTCTGGCTATCACCCTGTGTACGGTCTTCCCCCATTTCCACCTCTTCCATATGCAAAGCGTCCTCCTTCATTGTGGGCAGCGAGCGTTTCAGTAGACACAGAAGTGGGATGGCTACACTGATAATAGCGTTATCGCCTCTCACCATCTGTGTTGATTCCTCAAAGTTGCATAAAACCTTACAGAGGTCAGACATCCATGCCCACTCGTCGCTTGTAAAGAGCGGAAGCTGACTGGAAAGGCAACGACCATGTTGCAGCTGGTATTCCACTACTGCCCTCTGCTGCTCACAAAGCCTGGCCAACATGTGGAACGTCGAGTTCCAGCGTGTGCTCACCTCGCACAACAGTCGGTGAGCTGGTAATTTCAAGTGCTGCTGCAGCGTTGCCAGACCGGCGGCAGCTGTAGTTGATAGAGATGTCGCCAACATAAAATTTTCCGTTTGCGAACAGCGAATTTCCACAATTGTTTGCGAACCGCCATAGACTTCAATAGGCAGGCGAATTTTAAAACCCACAGGGACTCTTTCTGGCCACAATAGTGATGGAAAAGTTGTTACAACTGTGGCAAGCCGGGGGGGGGATCCATTGCAAAACTCCAATGGAAAATTACATATTTGACGCAGAGTCTGGTTTTAATCCATAAAGGACATAAATCACCTAACATTCCTAAATTGTTTGGAATATGTCAGGTATCAATCAGGTAGTGTAAGGGTTACGCCCGCTTCACAGTGACAGAACAAACTCCCCGTTTAACGCACCGCAAAGAGTCCATTTGCACAACCGCAAACTCCCCATTTGCACAAGGCTGGATACCAGCCACATACAACACCAAGGGTCCACGAAAGGCGACAACAAGCCCCCTGGGACGCCTGCTGAGGTTGGTCTTCCACCTCCTCAAAGCCACCTTCCTCCTCTGACTCCTCTTTTTCAGACTCCTCTCTCTGCGTTGCCTCTCTCTGCGTTATTATAAGGTGTGTTAAGTAGTACTTTTCCTATCAGTTTAATCCCTGTTACGTCCCCTATCAGGGGATGTGTATATGGAATCGATTTTAGGAACCGGGAGATGGAAAAAGATGCTTGGTCGGTCCTCTTAATTCCAATTTGGGGCACTGCGCGTGGAATCTACTGTGCCACCAGATAGGAGCGGTGTGTTAGGGATTAAACTGATAGGAATAGTACTACTTAACACACCGCTCCTATCTGGTGGCACAGTAGATTGCACGCGCAGTGCCCCAAATTGGAATTAAGAGGACCGACCAAGCATCTTTTTCCATCTCCCGGTTCCTAAAATCGATGCCATATACACGTCCCCTGATAGGAATAGTACTACTTAACACACCGCTCCTATCAGGGGACGTGTATATGGCATCAATTTTAGGAAACGGGAGATGGAAAAAGATGCTTGGTCGGTCCTCCTACTTCCAATTTGGGGCACTGCGCTTACAATCTAATGTGCCAGCAGATAAGTAGTGCTATTCCTATCTGGTGGCACATTAGATTGGACGTGCAGTGACCCAAATTGGAAGTAGGAGGACCGACCAAGCATCTTTTTCCATCTCCCGGTTCCTAAGATCGATGCCATATACACGTCCCCTGATAGGAGCGGTGTGTTAAGTAGTACTATTCCTATCAGGGGACGTGTATATGGCATTGATTTTAGGAACCGGGAGAATGAAAAAGATGCTTGGTCGGTCCTCCTACTTCCAATTTGGGTCACTGCGCGTGCAATCTAATGTGCCACCAGATATGAGTGGTGTGTTAGGGATTAAACTGATAAGAATAGTACTACTTAACACACCACTCATATCTGGTGGCACATTAGATTGTACGCGCAGTGACCCAAATTGGAAGTAGGAGGACCGACCAAGCATTTTTTTCCATCTCCCGGTTCCTAAAATCGATGCCATATACACGTCCCCTGATAGGGGACGTAACAAGTAGTACTATTCCTATCAGGGGACGTGTATATGGCATCGATTTTAGGAACCGGGAGATGGAAAAAGATGCTCAGTCGGTCCTCCTACTTCCAATTTGGGTCACTGCGCGTGCAATCTAATGTGCCACCAGATATGAATGGTGTGTTAAGTAGTACTATTCCTATCAGTTTAATCCCTAACACACCACTCATATCTGGTGGCACATTAGATTGGACGTGCAGTGACCCAAATTGGAAGTAGGAGGACCGACCAAGCATCTTTTTCCATCTCCCGGTTCCTAAAATCTATTCCATATACACGTCCCCTGATAGGGGACGTAACAGGGATTAAACTGATAGGAGCGGTGTGTTAAGTAGTACTATTCCTATCAGTTTAATCCCTGTTACGTCCCCTATCAGGGGACGTGTATATGGAATAGATTTTAGGAACCGGGAGATGGAAAAAGATGCTTGGTCGGTCCTCCTACTTCCAATTTGGGTCACTGCACGTCCAATCTAATGTGCCACCAGATATGAGTGGTGTGTTAGGGATTAAACTGATAGGAATAGTACTACTTAACACACCATTCATATCTGGTGGCACATTAGATTGCACGCGCAGTGACCCAAATTGGAAGTAGGAGGACCGACTGAGCATCTTTTTCCATCTCCCGGTTCCTAAAATCGATGCCATATACACGTCCCCTGATAGGGGACGTAACAAGTAGTACTATTCCTATCAGGGGACGTGTATATGGCATCGATTTTAGGAACCGGGAGATGGAAAAAAATGCTTGGTCGGTCCTCCTACTTCCAATTTGGGTCACTGCGCGTACAATCTAATGTGCCACCAGATATGAGTGGTGTGTTAAGTAGTACTATTCTTATCAGTTTAATCCCTAACACACCACTCATATCTGGTGGCACATTAGATTGCACGCGCAGTGACCCAAATTGGAAGTAGGAGGACCGACCAAGCATCTTTTTCATTCTCCCGGTTCCTAAAATCAATGCCATATACACGTCCCCTGATAGGGGACGTAACAAGTAGTACTATTCCTATCAGGGGACGTGTATGGAATAGATTTTAGACAACCGCAAAGAGTTGTCAATAGTTGACACACTCATGACATAAATTTTATTCCTCTATGCGTCAATCTTGGTGTAGTGATGACAGTGCTCGTGCGCACGTTTGGGAGATTGCAGGCGATGGGGTTTTTTCAAAGCCTATGGTCGTGCTGAGGTAGTTCAGTTAAGTGACCCAGAAAACAATGATTCTGCAGTGTGGGCCCATTGTTGGCCTAGTAGGCTTTAATGATCACCTTAGATGATCACAAAGAAAATTAATGTTTTTTCTATGCAAAATTATCCAGCCGATCGCTTTTGGTCTGTTCACAATGAAGCAACGACCTTATCATCTGGGGAATGCCAACATTGCCATTGCCAACACACTCATAGAGCTGGTCGCTTCATTGTGATACGCAAGCCCCTTAACCACAACAAGGTAACGATCACGAAGGGGAATTGACACATGTGCCTTTTTTTGGGTTTGGTTTTTGAAGCCACAGTGCAGCACCAGAGGCCAGAAAAATTAGGCATGTACACATGCATGAAAAATTAGGTATTGTTGCTGTAGCAGCGGCCAGAAAAATTGATGTTTCCCAGGCAGAAAGTGTTATCTATGGGGCCAGGTATGTCAGACAGGCCCACTAAATCCCAAAGTTATATAGCATGAATACTGATCCCGTCGTACGCCAATCTGTTCCTGGGCTGGTGGGAGGAGACCCTGGTCTTTAGGGATGAACATTCCATTCTCTTGGACCGGGTCGGCTTGTGGGCGCGGTACATTGACGACATCTTCATCATTTGGAACGGGAACGGTGCTTCGTTCCGTTCGCTGGTGAAGATGTTCAATGACAACCAGATCGGAATGCACTTTACATGTGAGGTTGGGGGCACCATGTTACCCTTTCTTGATGTCCTCATCTCCCACACACCTGCTGGCGTTCTGGAGACGTCGATTTACCGTAAACCGACGTCTACCAATACCCTGCTTAGGTGGGAGAGCAGTCATCCCCTCCCACTTAGGCGGGGTATTCCCAAGGGGCAATACCTCAGAATTAGGCAAAACTGTTCCACGAAAAGAGAATTTGTCAGACAAGCTGCCGACTTACGTACAAGGTTCCTTCAACGTGGCTATCCCGACAAGGTCCTAAGGAGAGCATTTGAGTTTGCACTACACTCAGATAGAACATCCCTCCTTGTTCCTAAACCCTGCACCACGCCATCTTCCAACATTATTCGCCCCATTATGACCTTCGATAGGGCCGCTGGGGAAGTTAGACGCATCCTTCAAAAAAATTGGGGTGTTCTTCAACTAGACCCAGATTTGAAAGAAGTGGTGGGGGATTACCCTTACGTCACTTACCGCCGAGGACGGAGTCTTCGCGATACATTAGTGTCGAGCGAATTTATACCATCACCCTCTGTGTCAGGTTCAGCTTGGCTCAAATCAGATATTAAGGGATGCTTCAGATGCAGTGGGTGTATTGCCTGTCCCTATCTAAAAACCGGTAAGGACTTCAGTAGCACGGTCACAGGAAAGACATATCACATACACCACTTCATCAATTGCAGGAGCCGTGGTGTTGTTTATCTCCTGTCGTGCGAATGCGGCAAGGGATATGTAGGAAAAACTATCCGGGAGCTGCGCAGACGTGTCGGTGAACATCTTGGCGACATAGCCAAAGCTAAGGACACTCCGGTCGCCAATCATGTTCACCGTCAACACAATGGGAAAGCCCGCATCACCGTGATGGGCATTGACCGCGTTCCACCCCCCAAACGTGGAGGAGACTGGGACCGTGCCATATTGCAGCACGAATTGCGCTGGATTTATTATTTGAAAACAGTGACCCCCACGGGATTAAATGAACAGCTCAATTTTAGCTGTTTTATTTGATTATCCGATTATGTGTACTCTCTCTTCCCTCGCCGGGCCGGTTATACTGCTCCTTCGGCCTATGTACATTAGAATCTGCCTCTAATAGTCTAGTCTATTAACTTCATATAAATGAAATGTTACCATGGATCCTTATAACCTTGGATCCACTTGGCAATTAATTGTGACAATTAACAAATGTGCCCAATTATTTTGCCCACACACCGATCCGCCACTTGCCAATACACTTTGGGCTTCCTCCTCGGCGCTGGGGCAGTGGGCGTGTTCTTTTCGGCCCGACGCGCCCCGTGACCAGTTACTGGTCATGTGATTCATCGCATGCCGTGCGACGTCATCCTCTGGCGACGCGCTCCACGGGCCGCGTCTGGGTGAAACGCACGCTCACCTCCTGCGTTCCACCGGGCACGTGACACCTTGTTCACCCAGTCACGT
The DNA here is from genome assembly GCF_014858855.1 of Bufo gargarizans. Classification (NCBI taxonomy): domain Eukaryota; kingdom Metazoa; phylum Chordata; class Amphibia; order Anura; family Bufonidae; genus Bufo; species Bufo gargarizans. The sequence goes on along the minus strand of NC_058085.1, from coordinate 39,275,267 downwards.
GCCCGGAAGAAGGAAGCGGCAGGGGAACTCGGCGATATCGGAGTGTATTTAAGACACAGAGTGGTGAGTACACTCTGCTGACAGCCTGCCCTTGGATAAACCATCTTGTGGCCTAGTGTTATCCTATAGCTGGCACCCACTGGTGCATCTATATTGATTAACATATTCTTTAATGCGGTCATGCCCAGTGTGTTCTAGCCTGACTGGCTACACACGTTTTTAGGCCTCTGACTCACGTTAAAAAACCCTTTTTTTCGTACTACTCTGTCTCTCTGGTCGCACAGGCCCAATCCATAGCCCTGTGTGTACCATTGATCTCCCCTGATGATTTTCTGTGACGAACTGAAACGTGACACGTAGGGAGCATTTTTTCTTCTTTTAGGGACTACTAGGGTTTCTGTCCCCACAGGGACAGGTATCCGGACGGGGACGCTCCTTGCGGGGTAAGTCCCCGTGTAGATAGGTAGGGCATACTAGCCCCTGCCCCCCTTCTTAGGGTTGCCTAGGGCTAACCACCCCGTCACCCATCCAATCTGAAGGGGCACACCTATCTTTTTGTGTGAACGAGAAGCATCAAAGGACCGTTTCCACCGCCAGTCTTCCTCATGAGACATCCTGATCTACAACCGGGTGAGAACGTTCCTGCTTTTTCCAAACCTTCTGGTCACACTGTCTTTATATGTACCATTTTGCCCGCTGGGCTGTCTTGTTAAATTTTGTTTTGTATAGAGGCTCCTCCTCTGGTGTCTATAATTTTAGATTGACCAAAAATTAAATGTTAAGTTTTATCCCAGGCAGAAAGTGGCCTAAAACATTGCGGCTTGAACTCTAGTTGGTAGCGGATAAGTCACGCAAGTCATCTGGCATTCAGAGATAAAATACAGCAGCATGTGGACCGTTTTTAGCCCAAGGCAGCTCATCTCATCAGGCCTTTTTTAGTCGAATGTATCGCCCACTGTCAGTCCCTTCGGGATCCATCCCTAATTCATCTGAATAAAGGTGAGGTAATCTAGACTTTTTTGACCTAGGCGACTTCTCTTCTCAGTGACAATACCTCCTGCTGCACTGAAGGTCCTTTCTGACAGGACACTTGAAGCGGGGCATAAGTTCTATCGCAAATTGGGATAGCTCAGGCCACAGGTCAAGCCTGCACACCCAGTAGTCAAGGGGTTCATCGCTCCTCAGAGTGTCAAAATCTGCAGTTAAGGCGAGGTAGTCTGCTACCTGTCGGTCGAGTCGTTCTCTGAGGGTGGACCCCGAAGGGCTGTGGCGATGCGTAGGACTTAAAAAGCTCTGCATGTCCTCTATCAACAACACGTCTGTAAAGTGTCCTGTCCTTGCCGGCGTGGTCGTGGGAGGAGGAGGATTACTTTTACCTCTTCCCCTGTTAGATTCCCGTTGTGCTGTGACATCACCCTTATACGCTGTGTAAAGCATACTTTTTAATTTATTTTGGAACTGCTGCATCCTTTCCGACTTCCGGTAATTCGGTAACATTTCAGGCACTTTCTGCTTATACCGGGGGTCTAGTAGCGTGGCCACCCAGTACAGGTCGTTCTCCTTCAGCCTTTTTATACGAGGGTCTCTCAACAGGCACGACAGCATGAAAGACCCCATGTGCACAAGGTTGGATGCCGAGCTACTCATGTCCCGTTCCTCGTCCTCAGTGATCTCACTGAAGGTATGTTCTTCCCCCCAGCCACGTACAACACCACGGGTACCAGATAGGTGACAACGAGCACCCTGGGATGCCTGTTGTGGTTGGTCTTCCTCCTCCTCCTCAAAGCCACATTCCTCCTCTGACTCCTCTTCCTCACACTCCTCTTCCAGCGTTGCCGCAGGTCCAGCAAGCAATGCTGATAAGGCTGTTTCTGGTGGTGATGGTGACCACAACTCTTCCTCTTCACGCTCTACGGCCTGATCCAGCACTCTGCGCAGGGCACGCTCCAGGAAGAAAACAAATGGGATGATGTCGCTGATGGTGCCTTCGGTGCGACTGACTAGGTTTGTCCACTCCTCAAAAGGACGCATGAGCCTACAGGCATTGCACATGGGCGTCCAGTAATGTGGCAAAAAAATTCCCAGCTCCGCAGAGGCTGTCCTAGCACCCCGGTCATACAAATACTCGTTGACAGCTTTTTCTTGTTGGAGCAGGCGGTCAAACATTAGGAGTGTTGAATTCCAACGTGTCGGGCTGTCGCAAATCAAGCGCCTCACTGGCATGTTGTTTCGGCGCTGAATGTCTGAAAAGTGCGCCATGGCCGTGTAGGAACACCTGAAATGGCCACACACCTTCCTGGCCTGCTTTAGGACGTCCTGTAAGCCTGGGTACTTATGCACAAAGCGTTGTACGATCAGATTACACACATGTGCCATGCACGGCACATGTGTCAACTTGCCCAAATTCAATGCTGCCAACAAATTGCTTCCGTTGTCACACACCACTTTGCCGATCTCCAGTTGGTGCGGAGTCAGCCACTGATCCACCTGTGCGTTCAGGCCGGACAGGAGTGCTGGTCCGGTGTGACTCTCTGCTTTCAGGCAAGTCAACCCCAAGACGGCGTGACACTGTCGTATCCGGGATGTGGAATAGCCCCTGGGGAGCTGGGGGGGGGGGTGCCGTTGATGTGGAGCAAGACGCAGCAGCAGAAGAGGACTCAGCCGAGGAGGTTATGGAAGAGGATGGAGTAGGAGGAGTAGAGGAGGTGGCAGCAGGCCTGCCTGCAAGTCGTGGCGGTGTCACCAACTCCTCTGCAGAGCCACACATTCCATGCTTGGCAGCCGTGAGCAGGTGTACCCAATGCAGTGTAGGTGATATACCTGCCCTGACCGTGCTTTGCAGACCAGGTATCAGTGGTCAGATGGACCCTTGCCCCAACACTGTGCAAAGGGAAGTCATGGCAGGTTGGGGATTGCCTTTTGTGCAAAGAAATTTCGGCCGGGTACCTTCCACTGCGGTGTCCCAATAGCTACAAATTTTTTGAAGGCCTCAGACTCCACAAGCTTGTATGGTAAAAGCTGGCGGGCTAAGAGTTCAGACAAGCCAGCTGTCAGACGCCGGGCAAGGGGGTGACTTTGTGACATTGGCTTCTTACGCTCAAACATGTCCTTGACAGACACCTGACTGTGGGCAGATGAGCAGGAACTGCTCAAGGCAAGAGACGAAGTGGCGGGTGGTTGAGAGGGGGCAAGGAGGACAGCAGTGGTTGACGTGGCTGAAGATGCTGGACCAGGAGGAGGATGGCGGCTTTGAGTTTGTGTGCTGCTTGTACTCATGTGTTGATCCCATAGGCGTTTGTGATGTGCGATCATGTGCCTTCGCAAAGCAATTGTACCTAGGTGGGTGTTGGACTTCCCTCGACACAGTTTCTTTTGGCACAGGTTGCAAATGGCATCGCTGTTGTCAGAGGCAGACACATGGCGTGCTGTCTGGCTGACCCCGGGTGCCGATGCATGCTGTCTGACTGTGCCACTAGCTCCTTGCGACGACCTCCCCCTGCTTTCAACTCGTCTCCTCCTCCTCCTCTCTGTCTCCCCATCAGAACTTTCCACCTGTTCTTCTTCTCTTCGAGCGTGCACCCACGTGACATCCACGGACACATCGTCATCATCAACCGCTTCACTTGTATCTGACAACTCAGCAAAGGAAGCAGCAGTGGGTACAACATCATCATCATCATCACACCGAACGTCCATGTGTGTAATGCTGCCTGACTGAGACATATCCCTGTTATCTACATCCTCTGGCAATAATGGTTGTGCATCACTCATTTCTTCCAACTGATGTGTAAATAACTCCTCTGACAGATCAAGTGAAGCGGCTGTGGTGCTAGTGTTGGTGGTGGCAGCAGGCGGGCGAGTGGTAACTTGAGAGGTGCCCAAAGCTGAGCTGGAGGAGGATGGTGCGTCAAGGTTCCGAGCGGAAGCTGTAGAAGATTGGGTGTCCTGTGTTAGCCAGTCAACTATGTCCTCAGAACCTTTTGAGTTCAGGGTACGTGGCCTCTGAACACTGGGCATTAGTCTAGGGCCAAAGGGAATCACAGCACCACGACCACAACAGCCCCTGCAGGGTGGCCTGCCTCTGCCTGTCATTTATTTTAGATTAGTTAAGTTGTACTATGCATGCAAGCTACTGTGACACCAGATATGAGTTGCGCTGAAGTGACACTATGCGCTTGCAGCTGGGCCTTAAACACACAAACACGTGTGTGCAACTGACTGCTAGTTATTCAGTCAAATTTGTTGTTTTTCTTTAAATGGAATTGAATGTGACACCAGATATGAGTGGCGCTGGTGACACTATGCACTTGCAGGGCATGAAACACATGCGCGTGTCGGCAACTGACTGCTATTATATAACAGTCCAAAAAGTTATTATTATTTTTTTTTTTATGCAAGCTATTGTGACACCAGATATAAGTGGCACTGGGCAAGTGGGCACAGTATACGCTGTGAGCCTGACACACACGCTGGCAGGCAACTGCAATTAGATTACATAGAAAAAAAAAAGCAGACTGATGTTCTAGCCCTAAAAGGGGCTTTTTGGGGTGCTGTCCTTACAGCAGAGATCAGATGAGTCCTTCAGGACTGTAGTGGACACTGAATACACTGCCCTAGCTATCGATTTCCCTATTGAATCAGCAGCAGCAGCACTGTCCCTCCTCTCACTGAGAATGCAGCTACCAAATGAATCTAAAATGGATGCTGTCCAGGAGGTGGGAGGGTCTGCTGCTGATTGGCTGGAATGTGTCTGCTGACTGTGAGGTACAGGGTCAAAGTTTACTCAATGATGATGTATAGGGGGCGGACCGAACATCGCATATGTACGCCCGCCGCGGCAAACACGAACAAGCTATGTTCACCGGGAACTATTCGCCGGCGAATAGTTTGGGACATCTCTAGTAGATGACTTTCGGAAATGGGCACACACGCGGCGCACCTTCACCAGTAGCTCAGGCAAATTGGGGTAGGTTTTGAGAAACCGCTGAACCACTAAGTTGAACACGTGGGCTAGGCATGGTATGTGTGTGAGCTTGCTGAGCTCCAAAGCCGCCACCAAGTTACGGCCATTATCAGAGACAACCATGCCTGGTTCTAGTTTAAGTGGCGAGAGCCACAGCTCAGTCTGGTCCCTCATCCCCTGCCACAGCTCTGCGGCGGTGTGCTGTTTGTCACCTAAACATATTAGTTTAAGGGCGGCCTGTTGCCGCTTCCCCACTGCAGTGCTACACTGCTTCCAGCTACTGACTGGTGCTACAAGATAATAATTCAGAGGTGGTGGAGGAGGAGGAGGAGGTGGTGGCGGAAATCCTGATGGAGTAGGGCCTGCAATCCTTGGCATCGGTAGCACGACTTGCCCCCGGCCTCCACAACGTTCACCCAGTGTGCCGTCAGGGAAATGTAGCGTCCCTGGCCGAATGGACTTGTCCATATGTCAGTCGTTAAGTGGACCTTCCCAATATCAGAGTTTGGGATCGCTTGTTTGTCAAGACTCTCCATGGTGGGAGGAAGGAGGATCAGGGTGAGGATTCTGTTGACCATACTCTTGGCTACTGAGACTGGACTTTGTGGAAGACAGGGTGGTGCTTAACCGACTGGAAGCATTTTCTTTTGCAATCCAACTGACCACCTGGTCGCACTGGTGTGACTTAGAGAGTGGTGTCCTATGCCGCCCTGCAAATTGGGACATGAAGCTAGGTATCGTGGATGAGTGTTTTTTTTGTGCTCTGGCAGCAGGCACAGTTTCACCGCGTGCACCATCAGCAGCACGGCCACTTCCCTGTCCCTTACTGCTTGATTTCTGCATATTAAATAGTATATATGCTTGCAAGTATGTCACACATACAGTAGCGCAGGTTTTGCAAGTGTATGCACAAATAAATTAAACTGAATGTCACTGAGGATGTGCAAACGTTATACGGGAGATGTAGCGCAGGTAATGTAACTGTCCGCAGTGGACACAGTCTACGTAAAAATTACATTCAATGTCACAGATATTTAGGAAGCGCACACGTTATACAGGAGATGTAGCACAGGTAATGTCACTGTCCTCAGCGTCTATGGAAAAAGTACACTGGATGTCACAGATATTTTTAGGCTGCGCACACGTTACACGGGAGATGTAGAGCAGATAATGTCGCTGTCTGCAGCGGCCAAACAATTGCAAGTTATTTAGCACAGATTGCGCTAAAATATATATTGCTGCCAGATACAACAATAGTCCTTAAAAGGACTTTTGGGTCTCTAACACCAACCCTGCCTAAAAATAAATTCCTTTCTAGCAATCCTGCAGCTGTCTGACATTTTCTTAGTCTTCCAGACCTTCTCTTGACCTCCACTTTTCTTGTTAACTGCCATTTCTTAATTACATTTCAAACTGAGGAAATAGCAACCTGAAACTACCTCAAAAGGAGCAAGCTAAAGCTTTTACCATGGCCCTCACAGTCCCCTGATCTGCTGAAGCTTTTACCATGGCCCTCACAGTCCCCTGATCTGCTAAAGCTTTTACCATGGCCCTCACAGTCCCCTGATCTGCTGAAGCTTTTACCATGGCCCTCACAGTCCCCTGATCTGCTGAAGCTTTTACCATGGCCCTCACAGTCCCCTGATCTGCTGAAGCTTTTACCATGGCCCTCGCAGTCCCTTGATCTGCTAAAGCTTTTACCATGGCCCTCACAGTCCCCTGATCTGCTGAAGCTTTTACCATGGCCCTCACAGTCCCCTGATCTGCTGAAGCTTTTACCATGGCCCTCACAGTCCCCTGATCTGCTGAAGCTTTTACCATGGCCCTCACAGTCCCCTGATCTGCTGAAGCTTTTACCATGGCCCTCACAGTCCCCTGATCTGCTGAAGCTTTTACCATGGCCCTCACAGTCCCCTGATCTGCTGAAGCTTTTACCATGGCCCTCACAGTCCCCTGATCTGCTGAAGCTTTTACCATGGCCCTCACAGTCCCCTGATCTGCTGAAGCTTTTACCATGGCCCTCACAGTCCCCTGATCTGCTGAAGCTTTTACCATGGCCCTCACAGTCCCCTGATCTGCTGAAGCTTTTACCATGGCCCTCACAGTCCCCTGATCTGCTGAAGCTTTTACCATGGCCCTCACAGTCCCCTGATCTGCTGAAGCTTTTACCATGGCCCTCACAGTCCCCTGATCTGCTGAAGCTTTTACCATGGCCTTCACAGTCCCCTGATCTGCTGAAGCTTTTACCATGGCCTTCACAGACCCCTGATCTGCTGAAGCTTTTACCATGGCCCTCACAGACCCCTGATCTGCTGAAGCTTTTACCATGGCCTTCACAGACACCTGATCTTCTGAAGCTTTTACCATGGCCTTCACAGACACCTGATCTTCTGAAGCTTTTACCATGGCCCTCACAGTCCCCTGATCTGCTGAAGTTTTTACCATGGCCCTCACAGTCCCCTGATCTGCTGAAGCTTTTACCATGGCCTTCACAGACCCCTGATCTGCTGAAGCTTTTACCATGGCCTTCACAGTCCCCTGATCTGCTGAAGCTTTCACCATGGCCCTCAGTCCCCTGATCTTCTGAAGCTTTTACCATGGCCCTCACAGACCCCTGATCAGCTGAATATTTTACCATGGCCCTCACAGTCCCCTGATCTGCTGAATATTTTACCCTGGCACTAAGTCCCCTGATCTGTTGAAGGTTTTACAATGGTCCTCACAGTCCCCCGATCTGATAATCATTGAAAATCGGTGGATAGACCTCAAAAGAGCAGGGCATGTAAGACGGCCCATGAATCCCATGGAACTGGAAGACTTCTGCAAGGAAGAATGGAGGAAAATCCCTCAAACAAGAAGTGAAAGACTCTCGGCTGCCAAAGGGGGTGCTACTAGGTACTAACAATGCAGGGGTACCAAAGTTTAGCTTCAGGCCGTTTTCCTTTTTTGTTATTTTGAAAATGTAAAGATGAAAATAAAAAATCGTTTTTGCTTAAAATACATAGGTAATGTGTCACCTATAACTTTATGCCTTTTGGAGATTTCATCCTCAATGCGCTTAAGGCTAGTTTCACATCTCTGGCATTGTGATTTGGCAGCCAGTTCCAGCAGAGAATGCCGGGAATTGGCTAAACACAAACAGCAGCGCGTTGCAGTTTTTGCTGGCTAGCAGATGGATATCTGCCAGATCCCATTATAGTTAATGGGGCTGGCAGGTATTCCAGCTGCATCCAGCAGTGCCGGTTTGGAGAATTCTGGCAGGCTATTCTCTGCCGGAAAAGCCTGCCGCAATTGCTGCCGGAGATGTGAAACTAGACTAACTGTTTGCAGTAACAGTAATTTTGACCAGGGGTGCCCAAACTTTTATCATGACCCTGTATATATGTACCTAGAAGAACTGATGCTGTAAACAGGTGTATGTGTATGAGTACCTAGAAGAACTGGTGCTGAATGAAGGTAATCTTCTTACCAGGGCCTGTATTTTTGAGTTATAACCTCCCTTCTGATCCTCAGCTGTGATCTCCAACTGACACTGGACAGGAAGTCAGTTACTTCTGTATTCTTTCCTGAGACTGACATTGAGGCTCCCATAGGAGTACATAGAGCAGGCATGTCCAAACTGCAGCCCTCCAGCTGTTGCAAAACTACAACTCCCAGCATGCCTGGGTAGCTTACAGCTATTAGGGAATGCTGGGAGTTGTAGTTTTGCAACAGCTGGAGGGCCGCAGTTTGGACATGCCTGACATAGAGACTATAGCATCCTGCCCACACATAAGATGTCCGTTCGAGATCACAGAGTTGGTCACGACACAGCTAAGGATCAGAATGGAGGGGATAACTCACAAATACAGTCACTGATAGAAAGGTAGCAAAGGTAG